>NW_027203588.1:0-67260 GCF_024711535.1 Dipodomys merriami
AAGGGTATCACTGAAAAGGAATATCCCTGAAAAGGATATGTTTAGGAATAAAGTATTAAATAAAATATGATACTTATTTTTTAACAGAGTAATACAATTCAGAAATTATGTAGAAAATCATTGTTATTATATTTAGTGCTTCCAAAAATGTTTTCTTGGTCTTTAATACTTATCAACAGAATGAAAAACAAATAAAAATAATACTACCAAAATTTCTGCTTGTGGTTGTCTTGTTTTTGTCTAATATCACATTTCAGATGTTACCCAAAACTCAAGAGAGACTTGTGTAAGTTAGTGACTATACTATTGTATTTGAAGATCAGGTAAAACAAAATCAGTGACATTGTGGTTGTGTTACACTTAAAAAACTTTATATCTGGATGCCTTTCTCAGGCTTCTAGGACTTAGATAACTAAGTACCTTGAGGGTGCTTAGAAAGTACTTAGGTACTTAGAAGACCGGATTCTGAGACTTGCAGCTTGAAGACATCCTAAGTAGAAAAGTCCATGAAACTCTTCTTCAATTAACAAGGAACAAGCCAGAAGTGGAGGTTTGGCTCAAGAGGTACAATGCCAACTACGTTGAAGTTAGAAACTGAACAAGAGCATAGTACTGGCACAAAAATACATAAAATAACAATATTCTCATGTGAACTTTTCAAACCTATTATTAAAAACATGACTTAAAAAGTTGTAATTTTACAAACTTCCTGAGAATATAGCTGATACCGAAAACTCCATACAACAAAACTTTCAGTTACTGCTACATCCATTCTTTGCAAGACCCCATCTACATGGCATTTTTCAACTGAGTCTATAAGGGGCCAGGGAGAATCGCATTCTGCCTAGTTGGGTTCTGGCTGTTCTCCGAAGTATGTCATTTCAATAATACCACGGTAAAACAGAGCCACGAATGTAAGAAAAATCAGACTCTGGGCATTAGAACAAATTGGAAATTATAAATAAAATCTTCAACAGGATCTACATTTATAACGAACTTCCACTTGTATACAAAATGCATTCACATATGTAACACATTTCCATGATATGTGTGTGTGTGTGTGTGTGTGTGTGTGTGTGTGTGTGTACCTATTTCAGTTTATCTATGTGCTGGTTAAATGAAAGTAAAAGTCTCTCAGACTTGTATAGCTTAGCTGGCTTTGAACATTGATACATCTTAGCTTCCTAATTAGGATTACAGGCATGAGCAAGTGGCCCTTGGCACACACATGCTTTCCAACTAATCTCTTTGCTATAACCAGAATCGTGCAAGATGACAGGAAGTTTCTCTTCCAGTACTGCCACCCTGTGCCCTCTCTTCTGCCACAACCCAGCAAACTCCATCCACTCTATCTTCTCCCTTGAATGAGCAGCTCCAGTCTTTGAAGTGATTATGGGAACAGATTTGCAACAGGATATAATCAAGAGAGACTCACCTGGCCTCTCTGCATGGGGATGAAGAATTGGATGAGGGATCAGTAGTCATGCCTACTCTGGCTCTTCCCATACAGTATCTGCTAAAAGATCCAGACTTACAGTAAGAAACCCCCATCTGTATATGATACTAGGCAGATTTGGAGGTGTTTCAATGTTCTGCTCCTTTTCAGAGGTGGATTTGTAAACATGGCCCAGGAATCCCATGGATCCTCTGTGCTGCCAGCACTAAAGGTGTGGAACTGACTGGATACCTCAGGATGGGCGTGGAAGTGGTAGCTGTGGGGAGGTTAGTCTGATGGAGGTGGGGCATGCTATGTTCTCTGATCCTTCCTGCAGAGGGACCAACAGCCAGAATCCCTCTGCCTGCCTGGATACTTCTTCATAGATATGTACTGCAAGAAAACTTAGGTTTCTTCCTTGTTTCCATTGTTATTCATGGAAGATCTGGCTCTGAGAGTCCGGCCCCTATAGAGGAGTAAGGATGGCAACCATTCTACCTAGACAATTGCCATCGACTGAGGGTGACCTGGTGAGCATTGGCAGAGGCCCAGACTGTGAAGTTACTTGGGGGGGAAAAATGTTAATGCAACTAAGCATTTTCTTCCTCCCACCCCTCCCTTCCCTTCCCTATTTTGAAATTTAGCTTCTTTCTTTCCTTCATTTCCTACTGTCCTTCTTTTCACTTTTTTGTGTGGTTGCCAGCAGTGAGATCAGAATTCAGGACTCCACACCCATTCTCGGTGTTGTTCTCTCAAAGCTGGGGATCTATGGGCTGGGAATGTGGCTTACTGGTAGCCACATGCATGCCTAGCATGTATGAAGCCCTGGGTTCAATTCCTCAGTACAACATAAACAGAAAAAGCTGGAAGTGGTACTGTGGTTCAAGTGGTATAAAGTACTAGCCTTGAACAAAAGAAGCTGAGTTCAAGCCCCAGGACTGGCAAGAAAAAAAAAAAAAGGTGTGATCTAGCTCATGAGCCATGCCTCAACTTGATGATTGTTGTGTGTTCTCATACCAAAGCTTCTCATAATAATTTGCATTTCCAATCTAATGCTTCTTTAACTTCCTGCTGGAATGTTTTTGTTCCTACTGCTGCAAGACTAGGCATAACAAGTCAACTTATTACCACTACCCTTGCTAGTGGCAGACACCATTGAGGATTCCAAGTTCACAGGGGGTGCTGACTGGCAAAATAAGTGCCAGGGGAAAAGAATAAATGACACATTTTCCTGAGGAATTTCATATATTCCAGGCTTTTAGATTCCTTTCTAATTTTGCTTTGCATAAGGTTGTTGCTTTGCTACATTTCACTATTCCACTGCCTCTTAATTCGTAAGAACCCTAAACAGCATCACAGATAAACATGTTACAGCATTGGAATGAGTGTGTGAGGGGCTGTAGAGCTCAGCATGGGGGAAACCCTTTCTAAATCTACAGGAGCTTTCTTAGAACAGAGATGAAATTTGACCATTGGTCCCAGATGAAGTAAGAGGTCAAGATCTATCCACACAGCCTGACTAAGATATGGAGTCATAATGCACTCAAAGTGAGGTCAAGTCAGCAGCTGGATCTGTGTCCTAGTACACCCATGATTACTGGGCAAAAGCTGTGAAGCCAGATCGTCAGAATGCTGCATGTGAATTATATTATTGGGGTCTAGAGCAGAATTAAAGGCAGAAAGGATTATTTGATTACTTTGACTATAATTTCCACTATTTTTTCAAACGTATTGGTAATTAACACATTTATATCTGTTCCTTTCTCATTTATTCAATTATCCTACAGTATTATTCAATTATTCAATTATAATTGAATTATTATTCAATTATTCAACACAATGAATAACTAGAAAGATGACCAACAGCTTGCATGATATGAAACATTAACGTATGTATTAAAACAAATGTCTGTAAGTGCTTAGTTTTCATCTGTCTTTAGTTTTCAAGTTGTGCTGAGGACATTAGTGTGCAGACCAGGTATATTTGGAGTAGAAACTCGGCAGCAAATGCCACCTCTCTACCAGCAGCAGATGAGTTTGAAGTTTTGTTTTCATGTTTGTTGGCCCTCGTGAGGACTCCCCTGGTTCAAATCCTGGAGCACATTTCTTTTTTTGGGGGGGGGGGTCCGGTCATGGGGCCTGAACTCTGGGCCTGGGCGCTGTCCCTCAGCACTTCAGGTCAAAGCTACTGCTCTACCACTCGAGTCACAGCACCACTTCCGGCTTTTTTCTTTTTGCTTATGTGGTGCTGAGGAATCGAACCCAGGGCCTCATGCATGCAAGGCAAGTGCTCTACCACTGAGCCACCTTCCCAGCCCCCCTGGAGTCCATTTCTTGTTGAGCACTCTTACCCTTTTCCCTTGTTGTTCTCCCACTATCCCTTCCCTCCCCCACCTCCCTCACTCCCCACTTCGAAGTTGTTGGGCATTTACTCAAATGATCACAAACATGGCCATACTAAAGCAACCAGCACAACTACGTTTATTGCAGCATTTTTCATCATAGCAAAGATATTGAACCAACCCAGATCCAGATGCCCCTCAGTAGATGAATAGATCAAGAAAATGTGATACACACACACACACACACACACACACACACACACACACACACACACACACAGATACATAATGGAATTCTGTGCTTTCATCATAAAGAATGACACCATCCCATCATTAGGAAATGGAACAATTTGAAAAAAATAATATTAAGTGAAGTATGCTAGACCAAAATAAATATAGGACCCATGGCTTCCCTCATTTGCAATAATTAGTGTACGTCTAGGATAATTTTATCAGATGAGAAGAAAAGCTCAAAAGCTCTGTACATATGTCCATATAAAATAATGCTAAGTGAAACAAACCCCAAAATATGGACACAAGAACTTTTTCTTTGTTTTTTTCTTTGTTTCTTTGTTTTTTCTTTGTTTTTTTGTTGTTTTGAATGTACTATATGATTTTTTTTGTTTCCTTTGTATGGTCTTCCCTCTATGGTACATCACCTGTTGTCACTGTACTTGATTTGTGATAGCAAAATGTACACTAATAGCAGAAGAGATGCTGTGTATACTAATATTGTGTGTGTGTGTGTGTGTGTGTGTGTGTGTGTGTGTGTGTATGAGAGAGGAAGGGGGAGGGAGAGAGAGAGAGAGAGTGTCTTGGGGCTTGACCTCAGGGCCTGAACACTATCACTGAACTTTATTTTGCTCAAGGGTAGTGCTCTATCACTTGAGCCATAACTTCATTTCTGATTGTATGCACACATGTGCACACACACACACACACACACACACACACACACACACACTTAACTAAAGACTTTCCTACTCAAGCTGGCTTTAAACTGAGATACTCATATCTCAGCTTCCTGATTAGCAAGGATTACACCAGCACCCAGCTTTTGAGCTTGAAAGATAGACTTTAAGGCATTTTATTCCTTTCCAGTGTTTACAAAATGAATCCTTAATACAGATTATAAATCAGACACTAACTATGCTCTTTTACAAACTAGGATAAAAGATATCTCATTTGGAAAAAAAAAGAATTTAAACAAATTGTTTAAATAGGTATACAGGTGGACCCATTGTAACAATGAGATGTACAAGACGTTTTATGTCAAAAAACGAACTTTACAACTTTGGCAGGGTGGGAGGGGGTGGGGGTTGGAGGATGGGGGTGGGAGGGGTGGATGGGAGGGCAAGGATGATAAGGGGAAACAAAGGAGGAGGCAACAATGCTTGATAAGAAGTGTACTCTTTACCTTGCTCATGTAATTGTAACCCCTCTGTATGGTATTTTCACAATAAAAAACTTAATAATGGCTGTGTGCTGGTGGCTCACACCTGTAATCCTAGCTACTCAGGAGGCTAAGATCTGAGGACCGTGGTTCAAAGCCAGCCCGGACAGGAACTTCCGTGAGACTCTTATCTCCAATAAAACACTATAAAACTGGAAGTGGCGCTGGGGCTCAAGTGGTAGAGCACTTGCCTTAAGCTGAAGAGCACAGGGACAGCACCCAAGCCCAGAGTTCAAGCCCCATGACTGACAAAATAATAAAAATAATAATAACAATAATAAAAGAATTTAATGTTTTATTAGCATAAAGTAAAAGGAGTCTCATTATAAGATACCATACAGGCATATAATAGTTTGATCATATTAACCTCTTCTTTTTTGTTGTTGTTGTTGTTGTTGTCATCGTCAGTTTTTTTGGGGGGGGGCCGGTCATGGGGCCTGAACTCTGGGCCTGGGCGCTATCCCTCAGCTCTTCAGCTCAAGGCTAGTGCTCTACCACTTGAGCTACAGCGCCACTTCCGGTTTTTTCTTTTTGCTTATGTGGTGCTGAGGAATCAAACCCAGGGCTTCAGGCATGCAAAGCAAGCGCTCTACCACTGAGCCACCTTCCCAGCCTGTCGTCGTCATTTTTAATGTACTGTGATATTTTCCTTTTTTTTTTATTGTGAGAATACCGTACAGAGGAGTTACAATTACATGGGCAAGATAACAAATACATTTCGTATTAAGCATTGTTGCCTCCTCTTTGTTTCCCCTTCCATCCCTTCCCATCCTCTCCCCTCCCCTCACCTGATCCCCCCTCTCCCCCCAACCAAAGTTGTAAAGTTAGTTTTTCGACATAACAACTTGCACATCTCATTGTTGCAATAAGTCCACCTGTATCCCTAGTTAAATGATTTGTTTTTTCCCTTCCCCTCCACAAATTATACCGACATCAAATATAGTGAAAGCATGGGTTATATCGTGGGGGAGGGACATACAAACACTTTCTTCTTCCCTTATTATAACATTTTAGTGGATTTCATTATGCTATTCACACACACACACACACACACACACACAGAGAGCATGCTACACATATAATGCATTTTGAATATGTTCATGCAATGCTCCTTTTGCGATCATGTAGTATTTTATTTCGGTCCAGATTCCTATGAGCAAAAACATCAGATAATTTTCTTTGTGCTTGATTTAGTCTCACAAAATATTATTCTTTCAGGCTTAGTGCAATAGCTTTGAAGTTTCCGACAATTTTATTCCACATGAATTACTTTTCCTCAGAGTACTAATTCAGCTTGTACCTTGTTATGTCCTGTCCAATGTTTATATTTGTTTTTCTGATCTTGCTGACTCAACCTGCTGAGTATAAAGCTATGGAGTCAGAAACATCTTGGACTTGTTCTGCTGCTATGCTTTGTTGTTAACTTTTAATTCTATTGCAATTTTTTGGTTAGGGAATTCTTCCAGTATGATATTGGGAATCACAATTCTTGAGTTGTAGGATACTGTAATCATATTCGATATGGACAACATCCACTGAAGTGGTGATCTTATGGCCCTACGAATTAATTCGTTGGAACTGGCTGAGAATTTTTATGTTCTCTGTGGACAGAGATTACATATGTATTATATAATAAATTTATGAATTATATGTAACTTTTTATTTATGTTCTTATGACCTAAAAACTTGAACATAATGCTTCAATTGCTCTGTTATTGATTGTTGCTTGTCCAATCTCTCAGTTTAATTTCTCAAACTCAGTTTTGGTTTGCTTTTTTTGGTCTCTAGTGTCTTGATTTCTTTCCATTATTATCTCTCTATCTATCTCTATTTATATAGAGATAGATAGCTTTCTCTAATACATAATTTATATATGTATATATACATAGAGATAGGAAGACAGAGTAAGATACAGAGAATGAGAGAAATAGATAAACACATCCTGGGCAAGCACATGGAGCAGGCCAAGGGGATGAGATCTTTCTTCAGAGGATGACTTCATATAGAACTCTGTATCTATAAAATTAGGTGATTTCCCAGAAGTCCCAGAGCAAATGCCTCAAGGCTAGGCATGCATATTAAATGTTTACTTAAATAGTAAACAAGGGCTGGGAAGGTGGCTCAGTTGTAGAGCGCTTGCCTTGTATGCATGAGGCCCTGGGTTCGATTCCTCAGCACCACATAAGCAAAAAGAAAAAAAGCTGGAAGTGGCGCTGTGGCTCAAGTGGTAGAGTGCTAGCCTTGAGCTGAAAAGCTGAGGGACAGCTCCCAGGCCCAGAGTTCAGGGCCCACGACTGGACCCAAAAAGAAACAAAAACAAAAAACAGTGTGTATGCTTTTATCATTGGAAAACTATTCTAGATGTAGTAGACATACCTAGTAGACATGCATACCTAGTAGACATGTATGTCTACTACATCTAGACACACCACCTAGTTGACATGTATGTCTACTACGAGATGTATGTCTACTACATCTCGTAGTAGACATACATGTCAACTAGGTGGTGTGTCCAGACATTGTATGTGAATTGCCCTAAAGTTCCTCTGTAAGTCCTACCTGTGCCTGAAGCCCTGCTTCTCTGACTGGATCTCTTGGTCTGTCTGAGGATTTCTGGAAGTTCAGGAAGTAACAAACCTCTGTTACCTTTTCCTTTTCATAAGAGTTCTGATGAATAAGCAAAATTAATTTCCCTGAGAGGGGCTGTTTGTTCCAGAAGATGGAATAATAGGATTCCCCATTCCCATACAAACAGTCTAGGGTCACAGCCTCCTTTTCCACCAGCAGAATTGAAGTTTGAGCTTCAGCTACCTTCTGGGCCATGCTGGCTCCTGAAATAAAGAGGACAGGGTCAGACTGACATTTTGTTTTATAACCAAGGAATGAAGGAATTTAAGGCTTGAAGCTGTGATTCCTTCCCTTCTGAGTTTCATTAGAAAACAAAGCTCCTCTCACTATCACATGCATGACTGAGAAGAACCTGAGCCCTGTGTTTTTGGACATCCTTACCAAGGCAGATAGAAGCAATGGCTGTCCCCAGCAGGCTAGTGATTCTTCCCCTGATTTAGACACTATAGGTATATAGGGACTTATTGTAAGACAGAGATGACTGTACAATGATGTTGAAAGGGAATGGAAAAGATACACATTCAAAATCAAAAAAGAGCTGTATAATTTATTTTTAAAGGACAAAATACTTTTTCAGGAAAGAATTAATGGAACTGAAAAAGATGAGATTTTTATGTGTCTACCTGGATATGCCACCATATGCAAGTATTTGTAACAGTACTGTATGTGAGTTTGAGGTTTCTTTTTAGAAGATCAGTACTTTAACCAGTACGCTTTGGGTGAAATAAATCATTCCATGCCTCCATGTTGAGGCAGACTTCAATGTGTGTGGAGTCTAGCAGCCTCCTGAAAAGTTGGACTTAGGAACAAGTCACACAACTCCATGAACTAATTCTTCAAAATAAATGTGTATATAGATAGATGAAGTGATGAATAGGTTCATAGCAATATGAATGCACATGTCTAGTTCCATAGCTGCAGATACAGAGAATTCTGCAATCATCACTGCAATCATCACCTTTCATAGGCACATGCCCTTTCCAGTTCTTTACCATCTTTTTTATTACTTTCTAATGCTGAGGTTTAAATTTTGGGACTGGTGCTTGCTAGGAAGGTGCTCAACCACTTGAGCAATGCCTCCATTTTTATGTTTGACTTATCTTTAGCTACCATTTTATCCTTTTATCCCCTGGAGCTAAGCTGAGACTACAATGTTCCTACTTACCCTTCAGGCACAGCTGAGGGAACACCTACATTATCTCATACTATCATTAAATCTTACTGTGGCTGATCTTGAAACTCATTTCATGCTGGGATTACAAATATTTATCACCAGTTCTGACCTCTTGCTATCTTTTAAAAATAGAGTTGATGGTAATTCAGGATGAATTACCTTCCACTGGCTAAGTTAACTACCTTGCCTACATTTTGTAAGAAGGCCAGCATGTATGGAACTGACTGGGGACATTTATCTCTTTGACTTTAATTGCTTTTGCAATTATATTTTTCCTTCCTCTCTTTCTTTTGATCATCAGGATGTGTCTTCCTGATTCAATAACCAGGCAACCTTTCCTCTACATGATGAAAGCTCTTTCCTCTCCATGCACTGTTAGTACATTTGAGGCTTTCTTCATTCCTTCTCATCTTCTTATTTCTTCATTCTTTCTCATTTTCACCCTTCTTTAGCTAAGAAGAATTCTGAGTAGAACTATGGGCTGTGGTCCTCCAATGACCTCTCCTGCTCTATACTTTTACTGGGCTACTGTGCAAATTCCACCTTCTCCATCACTTGTGAAATCCTGAAAATAAATAGGATGGAACAATGTGGACCATGGTGATCTGGAACAAGATTGGAGTTAGACTTTGCAAGAATGAGCACAGAACAGAAAAAAGCATTTGACATGATTAAAAACCCCTTTATGAGGGGCTGGGAAGGTGGCTCAGTGGTAGAGCACTTGCTTTGCACACATGAGGCCTTGAGTTCGATCCCTCAGCACCACATAAGCAGAAAAAAAAAGCCGGAAGTGGTGCTGTGGCTCAAGTGATAGAGCAATAGCCTTGAGCTGAAGAGCTTTAGGGACAGCGCCCAGGCCCAGAGTTAAGGCCCACGATCAGACCCCCTAGGAATACATACAACATTCCTCAATATAGTAAATGTTTACATGACAAACTGAAACCAGCATTTTACTTAATGGTGAAAAGTTAAAACCATTTCCTCTAAAATCAGTAAGAAGGATGTCCACTCTTTCAGTATCTCTTTAATATAATACTGGAATTCCTATCAAGGACTATAAGGCAAGGGAAAATCATAAAGGTAATACAAATATGGAAAGAAGTTAAACTATCCCTCTTTGCAGATGACATGATCCTGTATTTAAGGAATGCTATAGATTTCTCCTCCAAGTTAAATGAGTTGACCTGAAACTTTGGCAAAGTAGCAGAATATAAAATGTTAAATGGATTATTATTTTTCATAGTTTTAAATTTTATTGTAAATATACTTTTTATACCTGTTTTATCCTAAATTTATTATTCAGTTTTATGTTTTAAATTTTTATCTTTGTAAGTTTGTAGAGTTTTATTTTATTTAGTTTCATCCTATTCAGAGTTCCATTTTATGGTATGCCATAATCCATTTAGGTCTCATCTTCAAAGATACAATCATTTTCAATATCATATACTCATTCTTTTTGGAAACAAATGTGAATTTTTACCACATATATTTAAAATAGAAATAATATAAAATATCAAGTGATTACAAATATTTTTGACAAGGCATACCTTTGAAAAAAGAGAGGAAATTGGGGCTGAGAAGGTGGCTCAGTGGCAGAGCGCTTGCCTTGCATGCATGAGGCCCTGGGTTTGATTCCTCAGCACCACATAAGCAAAAAGAAAAAAAGTCGGAAGTGGCGCTGTGGCTCAAGTGGTAGAGTGCTAGCCTTGAGCTAAAGAGCTGAGGGACAGGCCCCATGACAAGACCCCCCCTCCAAAAAAAGAGAGGAAATTATACAATGGACAAGACAATCTTTTCAAAAATTGGTGATGGAAAAATTAAACTGGTTTTCTATATGAAGAAGACAAAATAGGACATAATCTCCTAGGCGCTACAAAATTCAAGTCAATATCAAAAATTTTAAACTGCATAGCTTTAGAGGTAAAAAAAAAAACATAGGAAACTCTTTGAAAGTTATTGACATTTGTATCGACTTATTATATAAAAGTTTAACTGAGTAAAAATAAGAGCAAGAATTAAAAATAGGACTGCATCAAATTAGAACTATTGAGTAGAGAAAGAATTTTTATGTAAAACATACAAAGCTCAAAAATAGGTCTCAAATTAAAAGCTATTGCAATTCATAAATGTGTAAATGAGTTGATAGGTTTCAGAAAATACAAATTGTGAACACGTGAAGAAATTGCCAACATATTACAGGCATTAAGGTAAATTAAATAAATATTGAAAGTAAGGTTCCATTAAATCCCAATCAGACTGGAAAGCATTAAGAAAATAAGTTATAACATGCTGGAAAGTATAGAATAAAAGACATCATAACATAATAGTGGAAATGTAAGCTAGGGCAACCAGTAAAGATAAATTACCCAATTTGATATTTAGCACATATTGGTCAGTATCTCTTGCAGTTAGTATATAGTGGTATACTTAAGTTACTTCATCTAAACTGACTGGTTAGACAACCTTGACAAGAATTAATGAACTGTATTTATGTCATGTTATTATTTTTTGTGGTCTTATATCACACTGTTCAGAACATAATCACTCTTGAAAATAAAACTTGAATCTGATTATATAAAGCTATAGATCAAGATTCCAAATAAATATTACATTTCCTCTTATATGTGGAATCTAGAGAGATAAATATATGATACAAATATAAAAAGACTATTTGAGGGTGGTTAATAGGAGGAAAGAGGAAGGAGACAGTGTTGAGAACACATGATCAAAGTATACTATATCTATGTATACAAATGAAGCCAATTAAAATTGTAAACAGAAAGCTGAACATGACATAGGAAAGAGTAATAAAGTGGGTAAACAGCAATGGTATGTTCTATGTATGCATAGAGACAGCACAACAAAAATATAGTGTACAACTAATACATACCAATTAAGGAAAACGATAAAAGATTATAGAAAATATGATCTTAGTAGTTATTGGTAGATAAATAATTTTTAAAACACTCATTTAATATTTTATGTATGTATATGAGGTTTTTCTTTTCTCCATGTTCTAATTTTGAAAATATAATTCTATAATTAGTATCATTCTAAAGAAGCACATTCTTAAGAGATACTCAATTTATTTCCAAGATTTTTATTTTTTTCAGTCACAGAATTGGTAATTTTACCCAAGACACAGTTTCAGAAGGTGAATGTTTGTAAAGTCCAAAGACAGTGTCCCTACCCAACATGGATATCATCATGTGTACATATCAAAAGGCAAAACTGAAAGAAAATCTGGTCTAAGGAATTTTGCAGATAAGTCATCTTACCCTTTAGGAGGTAATTCTTGAATATTTTCATGTTTGTTTTAAGAATGTCCACTAGGTATGGAGTTGAGATATTTAGATATTTTCAAAAGAAACAATGGGTTTTTTTTTTTACAGATTTAATTTATTCCCTCTTTTTTAATTTTTTATTTTTTAATCATTTTTTCTGGATTGGTTCCATACCTTAGCTATGGTAAATAATGCTGCAATAAACATAGTTGTCCTGGTAGCTTTAGGATGGTCATGTTTGTGATCATTTGGATAAATGCCCAAAAGTGGGATTACTGGGTCATAGGGGAGCTCTATGTGGAGTCTTTGGAGGAACCTCCATACTGCTTACCAAAGTGGTTGAACAAGTTTACACTCCAATCAACAATGCAGTAAGGTTCCCTTCTGTCCACATCCCCTCCATCATCTGTTGTTATTAGAGTTCCTGATTATATCCATTCTAATTGGGTGAGGTGGTATCTCAATGTTGTTTACATTTCTTTTATGGTTGAACATTTCTTCATGTGTCTATTGGCCATCCTTCTTTTCTCTTCAGAGAAGTTTCTCTTTAAGACTTTAGCCCACTTATTTATTGGGCAGTTGTTTCTTTGAAGATTTGATGTTGGGGGATTTAATTTTTTGAGTTCCAGGTATATTTTAGATATGAGACCCTTGTCCATTGTATGACTAGTGAAGATCTTCTCCCAATCCGTGGGCTTTCTATTGATCTTGCTAGCTATGTCCTTTGCCATGCAGAAGCTCTGCAATCTCATGCTATCCCATTTGTCCAACCTTTCTTTGATTTGCTGTGTTTCTGAGTCTCTTTAAGAAAATTTTGGCCTGTGCCAAGGAGACCTAGGGTTTCTCCTGTTCCATCCTGTAATGTTTTCAGGGTGTCTGCTTTGACTTGGAAGTCTTTGATCCATTTGGAGTTGATTCTGGTGCAGGGTGATATATAAGGATCTAGCTTTAGTTTTCTACAAGTGATTAACCAATTTTGCCAGCACGATTTACTGAAGAGGCTGTCTTTCTTCCATTCTATTTTTTTTAGCTCCCTTATCAAAGATTAGATGGCTATAGCTCTGTGGTTTCATTTCTGGGTTTTCAATTCTATTCCATTGGTCCTGAGATCTGTACTTGTGCCAGTACAAAGCTGTTTTGATTACTATTTCTTTGTAGTAGAGTTTGAAATTTGGTATTGATATTCCTCCAGCACTGTTCTTTCTGTTAAGGATCGTTTTTGCTATTGGGGTCTTTTATTGTTCCATATGAATTTTTGGATTGCCTCTTCTATTTCCTTGAAGAATGAGGTTGGAATATTGCTAGGTATAGCATTGAATTTGTAGATAGCCTTGGGAAGTATTGCCATTTTCACAATGTTGATCCTTCCAATCCAGGAGCATGGGAGGTTTTTCCACTCTCTAAGTTCTGTTTTGATTTCCTTTTTCTTGCTGCACTTTTTCAAGGAGGTTCAGATGTCTCATTAAATTGTTGGTTTCAGATTCTCCAATTTGTTGATGTAGGAACTCAGAGCTATAAACTTGCTACTGCCTTTGCTGTGTCCCAGAGGAGTTGGTAAATTGTGTGTTCATTTTGATGAATATCATGATCATTTGAATTTCCTTTCTAATCTCTTCCGTGACCCACTGGTGATTCAACAGTGTGTTGTTTAGCCTCCATGTGTTACACGGCTTTCTTTGGTGGCTTTTGGTGTTGAGTTCTACTTTTATTCCATTGTGAGAATGCAGGGCATAACTTCAATGTTTCTAAATTTGGACAGGTTTGCTTTGTGGTCTATTTTGGAAAACGTTCCATGTGATGCTGAGAAAAACATGTATTCTGATGGGACTGGGAGAAATATTCGGTAGATGCCTGTTAAATCTAGTTGATCTGTGCAGTTGTTTAGATTTGCAGTTTCTCTGTTGAGTTTTATCCCCTAGTGGGGATAATGGTGTGTTAAAGTCCCAACAATTAATGTCTTTGGATTTATGTGAGATTTGAGGGAAAGTACGGTTTGTTTGGTGAATAGATATTTAGAATTGTAATATCTTCCTGAAGGAGAGATTCCTTAATTCGTATGTAGCAACCTTCTTTATCTCTTCTCAGTAATTTTAATTTGAAAGCTATTTTATCTTATATTAGAATTGCAAGTCCTGACTGTTTATGCTTGGTAGATTTTGTTCCAGCCTTTCACTTTCAGAATATGTTTGTTTTTATGAGCAAGGTGTGATTCTTGAAGGTAGCAGATAGTAGGATCTTGCTTTTTAATCCAACTAGACAGTCTATGTAACTGAAATGCAGAGTTTAGTCCATTAATGTTGAGAGTTAGGACTGAGTGGTGTTTGGGAGTTCCTGACATGTTATTCACCTTCTTGGGGGATGCAAAAGTTGGGTTCTTCCTATACTTCTTGGATTCTCAGTTTGGGTGTGGTTTCTTGGTCTTTATTGTGGTCTTGTTGGTTTTCTATGTGTAGAACATTTTTAAGTAGCTTTTGTAGGGCTGGTTTGGTGGAGATATAGTTTCAGTTTTTCTTTGCTAAGGAAGATTTTCATCTGACCTCCTGTTATGAGGAGAGTTTAGCTGGGTACAGCATTCTTGGTTGATAGTTGTTTGTCTTTAAGGCATGACATACATTATTCCACTCTCTTCTTACTTTGTCTCTGCTGAGAAATCTGAGGTTATTCTAATTGGTTTCCCTTTATAGGTCATTAATGTTTTCTCCTTGACAGCTTTAAGAATCTTTTTTAACTGAATTGATCCTGTGTTGATTCTAATGTTATGGTAGGATGTCCTTTTCTGGTCTATTTGGTGTTCTAAAAGCTTCTTGTATCTGCATTGGCTTATCTTTTTGCATGTTTGGGAAGTTCTCTGCTAGGATCCTGTTAAATAAATTTCCTAGACTATTAACTTCTGTCTCTAGATGCTCACCTACACCAATTATCCTCAGATTAGGCCTTCTGATGATGTCTTCCAAATGTTGAATAGATCTATCATATCTTGGATAGTTGTATGTTCTTTCTCTATAATATCTAGGCTATCTTCAATCCCTGAAATTCGATCTTCTGCATGGTCTAACCTACTGTCAAGGATTTATAATTTGTTTTTATTTCCTTTTCCACAACTGATTTGTTTAGTAAGGCATCAAAAATACATTCTTGAAAAGGTCAAAAGCTATGTACATATGACCATATAAGATGATACTAAGCGAAATGAACCCCAAGACAGGGACACAAGTGTTTTTTCCTTTCTTGCTATTGTTTCTAACATATTTATAATGTACCATGTGATTTTTTTGTTTCTTTGTATGTTGCTCCCCCATGGTATAACCTCTGTTTTCACTGTATTTATATTTGCACTGTATTTACATCTTGTATATACACTTCTCTAATTTGGGGAGGGGAAGGGAAAAAACAAAATGATTAAATAGGGATACAGGTTGACCCATTGTAACAATGAGATGTACAAGACACTATGTTGAAAATGAACTTTACAATTTTAGCAGGGAAGGGGGTCGGGGGTTGGGGGTGGAGGTAGTTGTGGAGGTGGGAGGGAAGGGATGGTAGGAGAAAAACAAAGGAGGAGGTAACAATGCTTGATAGGAAATGTACTCATTACCTTGCTCATGTAACTATAACACCTCTGTACAGTATTTTTACAATAAAAATACATTCTTGAATTTTCTGAGTTCTGGTCACATGCATATAAGTATGTACTTTGTTAAGTGTGTTAGCTTTATGGTGGTAACCATTTCAAAATGTTTATTTAATATGAAAATATTGTCTAATATTCCTTCAAAATATATAATTTTCTGTGTAAAATTGACCTAGCTAAGGATTAAATATTTTGAAAATTATATCCATGCTTCCATAAACTCATTTTTGGAGAGTTATGTGTTTTAGAAATGTGTTCAACAGATTCTTAGTCGAAAGTATAATAAAATGCACATTTTAAAAATAGGAAATTCACTAATTGTTGTCACAGTCATGAAATACCACTAAAAATTCTCAACGTTTAGAGAAGCCAAATTTCCTGGTACAAGTCATACATTAGTAAGATTATTTGTGATCTTTCATTTCATGAAAGTGACTGTAGTTTTCAATTATATCAAATCAATATTAAGTTACTGACTTTTTACATTCTCATGAGAAATAGAAAATTTACATAAGTGCTAGTCAAAAAGAGTTCAGCATAAGAAACTGTAAATTCACTATGAGTAAATAAGGATGGCATAAAATTTTATTTGTAATGTTTAAGTTTACATTCCTTATATATTTATGTTGAATAATAAAATGTTAGAAAGGAAAACATTGTTTCTTTTCTTCATGATATTTATCAAAGGGCTTTTCATCTGAGCAGCTTTTCATCTGAACAGCACAAATTGGTCTCTGTAGGAAACTTAGTCATAGGGTTTGGCTTTGGACCTCAACACAGATTCAATCCTCCTTAGTAGGGGACATGATTTGTCCTGTTGTTGCTATGTTTTATTAATTGACTTTGTCTCCATTCAAATGGAAGTTGTCCTGGATCCTATTTGCATTTGTCATTCACATAGTTCCTGTATTATACCACACCAGTGTACTATACCATGTCATAGTCCTTTCATCCCTGACTCTATCAAACATATTTACCTGCACCTTCACCTGGTCATGACCTACAGGACTAGCTGTTGGTGGCCATCACACTTGTATTGCTCAATTGAACACATAGTGCACAAGGCTGTCTTCAGAATCACCTCTCTTATGCAGGAGTCCAACATTACCTGTCAGAAGTATTTCTGCTCAGCACTGTAAGGGACTCCACATCTCTCACACTGTCCACTATCACAACTCAGGCATTCTACCTCACTAGGTGTAGAACCTCTTTTCCAGTGATTGAACAAACAGGCTTGCATAGCTCCTTCATGTCTTTGCCAAGAGGCTAAATCCAGTGCCTCAGGAGGGGCCTCTAGTACATAAACTTCCTGTCCCTTCTTTATTTCTGCCCTTAGTTGTGTACTTTCTGCACATAATCCCAAGCAAACCCTCTGGCTCCACCTCATGTCTTAGCTGAATTTGTACCTTCTGCTCACACAGCAGGCATAGAACTTGCCTGACTCAAGTATCTTGCAAATCAGTCCTTGTCCAGCAGCCTCCAAATGATGAGAGGGCAAGTCTCTGGGAGTGAAGGAAATGTAGGAATTGCTCCCAATCAATAAGAGCCACTTCTGCAGTCTCAGACTCAACAGGAGAATTACTGAATCAAGATTCTCAGGTACTTGTATTCAGGTGTCCTCATTTTGTAACTCAGAATTTTGTTAGTACTGAATCAGGGCCCTGACACTAGCAATAAAATATGCTCATGGGTGCTAGCCTTGGACAAATAGGCTCAGGGACAGTGTCTAGGCACTGAGTTTAAGACCCAAAACTAAACAACAACAACAAACTTTTCATGGAAAATTACTCTTCTAATCTCTGTTACTCCCAAGATGAAGTTGTGGGTTGCAGTCCTCCTCATCCTCTGTCTGAAAAGATGTAAGGTTTCTTATTTTTACTGTAAAGAAGTTGAAAGTATACCAGTCTGATATATTGACTATGCAAGAAAATTGTGCCTGAAGAAAACAGGTGGAAAATGTTCTTTATGGCTTCTTTTCCAGTTTTCAAAATCAAAGCCTTCTCATGGACATACTTCCTAATTCTAGAACGTAAAACTTGCCTTCAAATTGCCTGAAGTGACAGAATTTTATAAATCACATGGGAAAATTTGTATTTTCCATTTCTGTCCTTATGCCTTATGCAATCTTTAGGCATATTAACAGAGGTAGGACCACCATCCTGTCCGTAAGAAGCTGAGTGTATCCATACCTAGGTGGGGGTATCTGGGTTTCTGATACTCATCAAAATAGTGGGTGATAGAAAAAGCTAAAGTTCTGATTTTTGGCTAGTTGAAAGGTCGACAAGCTTTAGCTTCAGAAAACCATGCTTATCAACCATTTCTTTACAATCTCTTGGCTTAATTACTTTTGAAATGTATGACAGAAATGACTCCATTTGGAATCTGACAACATCCCCTGTCTCAATGCTTACTTTCATACTATTAGAATCTGAATGGTTCTTCATCACTGGAATAAGCTTTGTCCCTAGAGGCCTTTTTCGTTGCCTGAATGTGATGTCCCAGTAGTTCTTATCCAAAGTTGGAGTGAAATGACAGTTTAGAAGGGACTCGGTGCTAAAAAGACATCTTATGATCTAATTGGGAGAAAAACAATTTAGAAGGAATGTCTCTTATACTAGTCTTGAAGTCTATTAGGGTAGTTTTCTTTAAATACATTTTTTATTATAAAAATACTACAGAGGGGTTACAGTTACATGAGTAAGGTAATGAGTACATTTCCTATCAAGCAGTGTTGACTCCTACTTTGTTTTTCCTCTATCATCCCTTCCTTCCCACCTCCACAATTACTCCCCCGACCCCCATGGCTCCCCGCTGGGTGAAGTTGTAAAGTTCATTTTCAACATAGTGTCTTGTACATCTCATTGTTACAATGGGTCAACCTGTATCCTTATTTAAGAATTTTTTCCCTTCTCCTCCCCAGATCAGAAAAGTGTATATACAAGATGCAGGTCACTGGAATCAAATACAGTAAAAACAGGGATTATACCATGAGGGAGGAACATACCAAAGAAACAAACAAACAAAAAACAAACACACAGTACACTTTAAATACATTAAAAACAATAGCAAGAAAGAAAAGACCTTTTGTGTCCCTGTCTTGGGGTTCATTTCCCTTAACATCATCTTATATGGTCATATGTACATAGCTTTTGACTTTTTCTGGTTGTCCTAGACATACTTTTTTATTGCAAATAAGGGAAACCATGGGATTTATGTTTCTTTGGGCCTGGCTTACTTCACTTAATATAATTTTTTCCAAGTCTTTCCCTTTCCTAACAAATGGGGCAATGTCCTTCCTGATGGAGGCATAGAATTCCATTGTGTGTGTCTTTGTGTGTGTGTGTGTGTGTGTGTGTGTGTGTGTGTGTGTGTGTGTGTGTGTGTATCACATTTTCTTGATCCATTCATCTACTGAGAGGCATCTGGATTGGTTCTACATCTTAACTATGGTAATAATGCTGTGATAAACATGTTATCAATCTCACTCTTTCTTCCACTGGGTTACTTTTTGTGACTGCTACTTCACACAGACATTCATCTGGACCTTCCTGGCAGGTCTTAATCACCTCCTCCATTTCTTGGACATCTAAAATGTGTCAAAGAAAAAAAAGACAAAAACATAAATGAGATCCAAAGATTCCGTAATATAAAGATGAAGATATTTTCTCCCATTCTGTTACAGATTTTCAATGATCAAAATAGGAATTAATTTATGATACATGATTTCTCCCTAATGTATTAATTAAAAATAATACTGATATTTAGCAATGGAAAATGTTTTTCTGTGTTTCAGTTTTTCTTTTTATATCAGAAGAAATATTTACTCAAATTATTCAACTAAGTACTGTGAAAGTTTTAAGCTGAACACTTAAAATTTGCCTTTAGTATTCTTGGGGTTGTTTCAAATATTGTTTTGTTTGACCATAGGGGAATAGCTGCTTTGTGTTCTTTAATTTTCTTGAAATAATTTATATATTGTGCTGCTTTGCTTCTCAACCATTAGGTGAGGAACTGGAATATTTTCTAGATTTGGAGACTATAATTGTGTTTTATATATTCCTTTGCCTTTCACCTAAGCAGGGATGGTTCCTGACAGTAGGCATTAATACCTACATCTCTTCAATTCTAACTTCTCATAAGAATTACTTTAAGTATCTGTGGGAATTTTAAAGTTCATTTCTCTCCATCTTATACAGTCTCATCAAAATTCCTTTTTTGACACTCTTGCCCCGCAGAAGCATGGAAGATCAAAGACACTCCAGCTCACGACCTAGTTAATCATCCTCTCTACACTAAAAGATCTAGTTGTGAACTCCAGATCTGTGCGTGGTGTGCGCACGCGTATGTTGGTGGTGTGGCTGTTACCACTGTGCCATGTGCTGACACAGATCTGTGCCTGTTGTGTGCACGCGTGTGTGGGTGGTGTGGCTGTTACCACTGTGCACATGTGCTGACACAGATCTGTGTGTGGTGTGTGCACGTGTGTGTTGGTGGTGTGGCTGTGGCTGTTACCACTGTGCACATGTGCAGACCCAGATCTGTGCGTGGTGTGCGCATGCGTGTGTTTGTGGTGTGGCTGTTACCACTGTGCCATGTGCTGACACAGATCTGTGCGAGGTGTGCACACGCGTGTTGGCGGTGTGGCTGTTACCACTGTGCACATGTGTAGACGCAGATCTGTGCATGGTGTGCGCATTTGTGTGTTGGTGGTGTGGCTGTTACCACTGTGCACATGTGCAGATGCAGATCTGTGCGTGGTGTGCGCACGCGTGTGTTGGTGGTGTGGCTGTTACCACTGAGGGACCATCCGAGGTAGGCGGGAAGGGGACGCTTGTAGGAGGATTGCCTTCGCACGCTGGGGCGCACATGGAGGACCCTGTGGGGGGCCTGAGGGTGCGCGTGAGCGTGCGTGCATCTAGAGCCCCACCAGGGAAGCACGAGGTCCTGAGTTCAAATCCCACCCTCCCAGCGCTGGTCACAGAGGCTCGCGGGGCCCAGGGGGGTCGGGCCGGGCCGGCCTTCCCCGCAGGAGGGCGGTGCGAGCGCGCCCAAGCAGAGGCCGGGGCCGGGCAGCGGTCAGGCCCAGTGGGCGCTGCGGCCCCCGACCCCAGGCGTCGGGGCCGGGTCTGACTCCTTGCTGTTTTCGGCAGGACCCCGCCGTCCAGGGGCCGGCGCGGGCCTGGGAGCGCTCCCTCCCACACGTGCGCGGCCGGGGGCCAAGGGAGGAGCTGGGAGACCCCGCGGGGCCTGGCGAGAGCCGGCGCACCCGGACGACCCTCGGGGTCGCCGCCGGGGAGGGAGGGGGAATGGGGACCTGCTCAGGCCCTGCCCCTTCCTCCCCTCCGCCCCTGCTCGCTCTCTCGCACGCGCCGCGCAGGCGCAGCGTCGGCTGCGCCTGGGGTTGGTGGGGTTGTTGTTGTGGCGCGCAGACCTCGCCCCTCCGCGTGGCGGCCCCGACCCCCATCTGTTTTCCCGGGCGCTGAGTGGATTATGTTGTGCGGGGGACCAGGGGCGGCCGCAGCGCCGCCGCGGGACAGGGCGAGCGCGGACCCTGCCGACAGCCCAAGCCGCGGCTGCCTCGAAGACTCGGCCCCGCCGCCGTCGCCGCCGCCCGCACCCCCCGGCCAGCCGAGCCGCGCACCTCAGCCACAGGTCGCACGGAGCCGCGGGCGCCGCGGCGGGAGCCGGCGCGAGGCGCTGAGGCGCCGCCGCGGGGCAGGAGCCGGAGCCGGCGGCGCGCGGGCTCGACCGGCCCAGCCGCGGCGCCCGCCCGGCCGCCGAGCGAGCGAGCGAGCGGGCGTGGGCTGGCGCGGCAATGTGCCCGGAGGAGCGCGGCGCCACGGGGCTGGGCGAGCTCCGCTCCTGGTGGGAGGTGCCGGCCATCGCGCACTTCTGCTCGCTCTTCTGCACCGCCTGCTGCCTGCCGGACTTCGAGATCGAGGTGAGCGGCGGGGCCGGGCTGGAGGTCAGGACGGTGTCGTGAGGGAGGGGGCCGGGGCCGGGGCCGCCGGCGAGTCCGGGCGGCGCTCCCCGTACCGCCGGTACGTCTGGCGGGGCGCCCGCTTGCGGTCAGGGGTCGAGCTTGCTTTTGTCAGGGCCGCCAGGGAGCCTGGCGGGCGGGCGGGAGGCGCCGCGAGCTTCCTCGGGGCCGGGCCAGGGCCGCCGGGAGCTCGTCCCTCCCCAGCGAGGCGGCGGCGCCCAGCCGCCAACTCCGGACGGGGGGGGGGGGCTCCCGGGGCCTCGGGGAAAGTCTGGCGCCACGTCTTCCCGCCGCGCCCGGCCCAGTCCGGCCCCGGGGGGGGGGGGTCGGTGGGGAGGGCGCGGGGCTGGAAACTTGCACGGCTTTTGTGTTGTGGTGGTTGTTGTGTTGTCCTGTTGTTGTGTTGTTGATGTTGTTGTGTTGATGTTTCCCCCTCCCCCCCCCCCCCCGGCTCTGCGCCCGGCCCGGCGTGGGAAGCCGCGCTCCCGGGGCCGGGGAGGCGAGCTCCGGCCGGGAGAAGCGGGGTTCCAGGCGCCAGCGGCTGGAGCTCCCGCGGAGCGCGGGACAATGCGATGCGGGCTGCCTCTAGCGGAGGGGGAAGGGGGGGGAGGAAGAAGAGGGGGAGGAGGAGGAAGGAGGGGGAGAGGGGAAGGGGGCTGTGGTACCTAACGACTTTCCCTCTTCTCGGTGGGAGCCCCATCACTAGAATCCGGGCAGCCGAGGCTCGCGAGCCTGAAGTCCGCAGGAGGGATGGATGGTTGGATGGATGGATGGTTGAATGGTTGGTTGGTTGGTTTTCTGACAGTTACTCCCGAATGTTCTGAATTTCCTTAGTGGGTCAGCAGAAAAAAAAACACCCCGACGACGGCCAGCGAATCAGGGCTGCGTCTCTCCGTGGAGGCCTCCGGGCCCAGCACCCAGTACCCCCTCCTTGGGCTCCAAGGGACCTTGGCGAGGACGCTGCGTCAGGAGAGCCTTTGGGGGGAAACGGCCCGGGTCCCCGGGTCCCCCGTTTACCCCATTTTGTGGATGGAAAAGGAGAGGTCGGCTCATTTCAGCCTGAAGACAGCCATGCTCCCAGCAGCCTGGGAATGATTTGTCCTGGGTCCTACACGTGTGTGGCTTCTGAGTTTTAGCGGGCTCACTTCCTAAAGAGAAACGCAGATTGTTTGAAGAGGTCAAGTATATTTAAAGGAGAAATGAGAAGTGATTGTAGCTTACACAGTGACTGGTGCAGACACCCGAAGTGACTGTCTTCTAATTCTAGTCTTCCTTGGGAATAACTTTTTTCTTTTCACTTAAAATATATGCAATTTGAAAAACACCTCAGATACCTATTTAGATTCCAACATGTACGCCCTGTAAGTATTCTTCACACATCTTTTTCTTTGGAGACGTTAGGTAACCTACTTACTTAACGCTCTGGTTCTTGTATCTCTATCGTAGATCATGTGTATTTATTTTGATATGCCCCCCTTTGTGTGTGTGCGTGTACGTGTGTGCACGTGTGCATGTGTACGCACACCCCTGAGCTGCTGCTTTTTTGGGGGGGGGCTCAAGGCTTGTATTCTACCCCTAAGCCACAGCTCCATTTCTGACTTTTGGTATTTATTGGAGATAAGACTCTTCTCACAGACTTTTCTGAGCAGGCTGCTTCAAACCATGATCCTCAGATCTCAGCCACGTGAGGAGCTAGGATGATGGGCGATATGGCTATGTTTTAAGTAAAAAAAAAATTTTCAAAAGTTGAGAAATGTTGAATTAGTTGTCTACCAAACTTGACTCAACTGTGAAGAACTGAGGACACTAATCAGTTTTGATTCAGTATAATTGATTTTCATTTTTCTTAGGTAATTAAAAAATATCAAATAGTTTATTGGCCTGACTGTTTAAGAAAAAAAATCTGGCTGGGAATGTGGTTTAGTAGTAGAGTGCTTGCCTAGAATACATGAAGTCCTGTGTTCAATTCTTCAGCACCACATAAAACAGAAAAAGCCGGAAGTGGTGCTTTGGCTCAAATGGTAGAGTGCTAAGTCTTGAGCAAAAAGAAGCTCAGGGACAGTGCTCAGGCCCTGAGTTCAAGCCCAGAACTGGCAAAGAAAAAAAGAAAAGATTCCTAGGTTAGGTCCTAGGCCCTACAGTGGTAATGTACAGCAACTTGAAAAGATAGAAATGGTGGGCTGGGAAGGTGGCTCAGTGGTAGAGCACTTGCCTTGCATGCCTGAGGCCCTGGGTTCGATTCCTCAGCACCACATAAGCAAAAAGAAAAAAGCCAAAGTGGTGCTGTGGCTCAAGTGGTAGAGCGCTAGCCTTGAGCTGAAGAGCTGAGGGACAGCAGCCAGGCCCAGAGTTCAGGCCCCACGACCAGACCCCCCCCCAAAAAAAAAAAAAAAAGATAGAAATGGTGAATAATACCAGGTAGAAGTTGGATATCATTTCTTCTCTAATGGGGGCTTGAACTCACAGCCTCTCAATTTCCTTGCTCACTGCTGGAGCTCCAACATTTGAGCTCTGCCTCCAGGCTGGCTTTAAAATTTTTTTGGTGTCATTCTTGTGGTTTGAATTCAGGGCCTTGGTGCTGTCCCTGAACTTTTGTGCTCAAGGCTAGCACTCTGCCACTTGAGTCAAGGCTCACCTTCAGGCTTTTTGGTGGTTAATTGGAGGTAAGAGTCCTACAGACTTTTTCATGCCCTGATTAGCTTTTAACCAGAATCCTCAGATCTCAGCCTCCAGAGTAGCTAACATGCCAGCCTGGCATGGTTATAGGAGAAAAGAGTCTACCACTGGAGCCACAGCGCCACTTCTGGCTTTTCCTGTGTATGTGGAACCGAGGAGTTGAACCCAGGGCTTCATGCATGGTAGGCAAGCGCTCTACCACTGAGCCAACTTCCCAGCCTGTGTTTTGTTTTGTTTTATTTTATTTTAAAGGAAGCCAGTTTTCACCTGTGGGACAGATCTCTTCCTCTCTTTTTAACTCTTGATCACCACCTGGCTGAACATTTGGATTTGTAGAATCCTCAAGGATTCTTTTTTTTTTTTTTTTTGGGGGTCCGGTCGTGGGGCCTGAACTCTGGGCCTAGGTGCTGTCCCTCAGCTCTTCAGCTCAAGGCTAGCGCTCTACCACTTGAGCCACAGTGCCACTCCCGGCTTTTTTCTTTTTGCTTATGTGGTGCTGAGGAATAGAACCCAGGGCCTCAGGCATGCAAGGCAAGCGCTCTACCACTGAGCCACCTTCCCAGCCCTGAAGGGCTGATGTTTTTATATTGGCATGCTAAAAATATTTTTACTTCAGCCTTGAATATAGAGGATTTCTTCAGGAAAGGCAACATACTTTTTTTTTTTCCTGGTGCTGGGAGCTGGGAGATTGGACACATGGTCTCATGCTAGCAAGGCTTCTACCATTAAACTCCTTAGCCTCTTATCATTTGGAGATTTTTTTTTTTTTTTGGTTGATCATGGGGCTTTGAACTGTGGGACTGGGTGCTGCCCCTGTGTTAAAGGCTAGCGCTCTACCACATTGAGCCACAGCACCACTTACTGTTTTCTGGTGGTTAATTGGAGATAAGAGTCTCAGAGACTTTTCTGCTCAGGTTGGCTTTGAACTGTGATCCTCAGATCTCAGCCTCCTAAATAGCTAAGATTACAGGCGTGAGCCACCAGCACCTGGCTTGGAGATATATCTAAGGACTTCAATGTTTCTGTGCCCTAAATAAAGTGTTTGTAATCATCAGTCCAGAAATCTGTGAGTGTGCGGTTAATGATCCTTTACATTGTTTAACTGTGGTTTAAAAAATAATAACATAAAATTGCCAGGTGGTAGTGGCTCACGCCTGTAATCCTAGCTACTCAAGAGGCCAAGATCTGAGGATAGTGATTCAAAGCCAGCTGGGGTAGAAAGTCCGTGCAACTCTTATCTCCAATAAACTATTTTAGAAAAGGGGGGCAGAGGCTAGAAGTAGAGCTTCGACTCAAGTAATAAAGAGTCCTGACCTCAAGCAAAAGAAGGTTAGGGATAATTGCCTGGGCCTTGAGTTCAAGTCCCAGTATGGGCACACATACAATTGCATAAAATTATATATAAAGCTTGAATATTATAGCAAAAAAACGTAAAAATTTGAAATAACCCACTATCAGCCATGAGATTAAGAACTTGTAACATTGTAGCTTATTGCATATTTATAAGTTTCTAAATATATTCACAATGTATTTGTGTCATATAGTAGGGATTTTTTCAGAGGAGACTGAAGTATTCGGGTGGTTAAGACAGTGGATTAGTGACACTGAATTAAATCATTGGCATCATTAAGTACCTACTATGTGCTTTATATAGAAGTAGATAATATTAGTTAGGCTCATAACTGTCCTGTCAGAAGATTGGCAGTTAATAAGTAGTTCAGAGCAGGGTGCTGGTGGTTCATGTCTGTAATCCTAGCTACTCTGGAGGCTGAGATTTGTGGATGTCGATTCAAAGACAGTCCTGGCATGATAGTCCCTGAGACTCTTACCTTCAGTGTACCACCAGAAAACTGGAACTGTGGAACAAGTGGTAGAGCGCTGGCTAGAGCTAAAGAGCTGAGGGACAGCGCCCATGCCCAGAATTCAAGCCCCAAGACCGACCAGAAAAAGAAAAAAGTAGCTCAGAGCCACAATTGTTTGTTTATTTTTTGTTCATGGGGCTTGGGTGCTATCCCTGAGCTTTTGTGCTCAAAGCTAGTGCTCTACCACTTTGAGCCACAGCTCTACTTCTGATTTTGGGGTGGTTAATTGGTGATAAGATTTGCATAGACTTCTCTGCTTAGGCTGGCTTCAAACTGTGATCCTCAAATCTCATTCTTCTGAGGAGCTAGGATTATAGGCGTGAGCCACCTAGCTTGTTGCCCAGCTTGTATTCTATTTAATCTAGCATGTAATTGCTTAATATTTTAGTGGTTAGGTTGGCTAAGTTTTGTTGACTCCAAAGAGAAAAGTTAATTGGTCTCTTCTTCAGAGATTTAGCACTTTCCCCTAACCAAGTAGTCTTCTCAGAAACTAGTGCCTTACTTGATAAGGGAGATTTTTCAGTGGTCTGATCCGAGGGAACTGGAAATGTTCATGTAGAATCATTTATGTAGTTCTTATGGTAGCAGGATAATGAAAATTAATTGATTGCTTTCTTGTATCTTTTAATGAGCTTCTTGCCTTTGAGAACCTAATCTTTAGCTTTGCTGTGTCTCTTTCTAGTTCTTTCTTCTTTTTTGGTTAGTACTGTGGCTTGAAGTCTGGGCCTTGAATCTTACTAGGCTTTTTTGTTCATGGCTGGCTTTCTATCTGTGGAGCTGGTGAATTGGAGATAAAAGTCTCTTGAACTTTTCTGCTGGTGTGTCTGGTTAGCTTGTAACCTTGATTCTCAGCCGGCAGCTTCTTGAGTAACTAAGGGTTATATTTGTGAGTCACTGGTTGGTGTTGGGCTCTGATTGTGGTTTTATGTGGTTTAAAGTCCCTTACCTAACCCGCATGATCACCTGGGTATAATATGCTGAGTCTTGAATGTTATACTTGGTGTTTCCTTGGATTAACTCCTTACTGGGAGCACAAGCCATGAATTTACACATTAAAATAAGTACTGAATGTGGCTAAGTGGTAGAGTGCTTGCCTAGTGTGCATGAAGTTCTAGGTTCCACTCCTCAGTTCCACATACACAGAAAAAGCCAGAAGTAGTGTTGTGGCTCAAGTGGTAGAGAGCAAAAGCTGCTCAGGGACAGTGCCCAGGCTCTTGAGTTCAAGCCCCAACCTGGCTCCTCCCTTCCCCCCCCCCAAAAGACTAAAGGTTAGGAGGAACTTAAAAATACAATCAACAGTTCCTAAACATGGTGCCAAAGGATGGGTGGTAGATTTTTGAGTTCGTATACTTATACACAATCTGCTGGCAGTGTGTTTGTGGTTTAACATTTTAATCAATTCTGAAGGAGGTTCTTCAATCAAAGGTTTAAGAGGCCTCAACTACAGGAAATAATAAGTTAGCCCTGATTAGGGTATTCATTTCATGATGACTAGATGTAGTGGACTGAGTGAGGAAACATGTATTTTTTTTTTTTCCTGGCAGGACTAGGGATCAAGAAAGAAGGTCTCTAGTGTACTAGACAGGCAGGTGTTGTACTGTTGAACTACACTCCCAGGAAACTATTTTAATTGAAACATACTGGCCTTTGTTTTTGTATTGGTGCTGGGTACTATCTTTGAGCTTTTCTTGCTCAAGGCTGGTGCTGTAACACCTGAGCCTCACAGACTTTCCTGCCTGGGCTGACTTTGAACTATGATCCTCAGATCTCAGCCTGCTTTGTAGCTAGGATTGCAGGCATGAACTACCAGAGCCCAGGTGTCCTGTCCTGTCTTGTCTCTGTCTTTCTCCTCTCTTTCCTCTTTCCCCTCCCTCTCTCTTCCCTCCCTCCCTCCTTCCCTTCCTTCCTCTCTCCCCCTCTCTTCCCTTTCTTTCCTTTGTTCTTTTGTGTATGCTGGTACTGGAGCTTGAGCACTGTCCCTTAGTCTTTGGCCACAGCTGGCACGCCACCACTTGAGCACAGCTCTACTTCATGGTTTTTGGTAGTTAATTGGAGATGGGTCTCACAGACTTCCCTGTCCTGGCTGGCTTTGAACCATTATTCTCAGGCCTTAGCCTCATGGGTAGCTAGGATTATAGGCATGAGCCACCAGTACCTGGCCAGAAGATCTTTTTTAAGCCTTCTACTGAAACTGAGTACAGGGGCAAGATCATGTTTCTTCTTTTCTTCTCTCTCTTGCATGGGCTCTCTCTCTCTCTGTCTCTCTGTCTCTCTGTCTCTCTCTCTCTCTCTCTCTCTCTCTCTCTCATTCTCTCTCATTCTCTTCCTCCCTCCCCTCCCCTCATCTCTCCCTCCCCTCATCTCCCTGACCCCTCCCCTCTCTCCTGTCCCCCTATCCCTGAGCTCATTTGCTCAAGGCTAGCTATCTTCCACAAGGTGCTAGTGGCTCACACCTGTAATACTCAGGAGGTTAAGATCTGAGGATCAAAGTTTGAAACTAGCCCAGGCAGGAAAGTCTGGGAGACTCTTACCTCCAGTGAACCACCAGAAAACCAGAATGGTAGAGCTCTAGCCTTAGGCAAAAAAGATCAAGACAGTGTGGGAGGCCCAGAGTTTAGAAGCTTCACAATTGATTTTTAAAAAAAAGGACTCCTGGACTCTCCTGCCTGAGGCTAGCTTTGAACTGCCATCCTCAGTTCTTAGATTTCTGAATAACTAGGATGATAAGCATGAGCCACCAGCATCCAGCTGAGTTCCTATTTCTTTGGTTGTTGTTGTGGTGGTTAGTCTTGGGGCTTGAACTCAGGACCTGGGGCACTGTCTCTGAGCTCTTCAGCTCAAGGTGAGCATTTTTTACCACTTGAGCCACAGCACCACTTCAGGTTTTCTGGTGGTTCCTTGGAGATCAGAGTTTCATGGAGGGGCTGGGAATGTGGCTTAGTGGTACAGTGCTCGCCCAGCATGCATGAAGCCCTGGTTCACCTCCTCAGTACCACACACAGAAAAGCTGGAAGTGGTTCTGTGGCTTAAGTGGTAGAGCGCTAGCCTTGTGCCAAAGAAGTTCAGGGACAGTGTCCAGACCCTGAGTTCAAGTCCCAGGACTGGCAAAAATAAAAGTCTCATGGACTTCCCTGCCTGGGCTGGCTTTGAACTGTGATCTTCAGACCTCTGACTCCTGAGTAGCTAGGATTATAGCGGGGAGAGTTGATGTTTCTTTCAGCAAATATTTATAAAGCATCCTTTGTGTGTTAGGCAGGTCGAGTAGGTGCTGGTGTGAAACTTGTAAACACAACACAAAAATAACTGCCTTCTTTTTCGTGGAGTGAGCCAGATAATAAGCAAATCAGTAAATCCTGGATGAAGTCTGTCAACGGGTTGTAAGAAATAAAGCCCAGCCGGGCACACAGAGCGAGGCCCATCCCTTAGTCACTGTAGTTTAATTTATGGTGCTGCTCCTCACTAAAAGGTGTATCTGGCCCCAAATAGCATTGCTGAGGAAAGAATCACAAAGATCCTGAGCCTGTTCCTTTTTTTTTTTTTTTTTTTTGCCAGTCCTAGGCCTTGATCTCAGGGCCTGGGCTCTGTCCCTGAGCCGCTCTCTGCTACTTGAGACACAGAGCCATTTTTGGCCTTTTCTGTGTATGTGGTACTGAGAAATCAAACCCAGGGCTTCATGCATGCTAGGCAGGCACTCTACCACTGAGCCACCTCCTCGGCCTAGACCATTGCTCTTTTAACAGTAAGAACTACTGAGAAAGACACTGAGCCCATGTTTTCGACAGATGTGGACTAGTGTTTGCTAGAGGCTAATATGAAGACGGAACAACAAAAAAGCAATGAACAGCACCCAGTGAAAAATGAAAATATATGAGGGTGGGTGACACCGCTCTCTGAAGAGGTCTCAGTTTCATACATGAGGTTGCAGCATGGAGGATAGGCAAGCCACAAACTAGACCTGGGTTTTATTTGTGGTTCTATGTACGAGGATCTCAAATACAACAGAACAAAGAAGAGTGAAAGAAGGGCAAAAGATAGTTTTAAGACATTTATCCTCCAGAATTCCTCACAATTTTAGGTCTAATTGAGGGAAAGGTTAATCTTTAAGCCTCAGAAGCTATTTTAAAAGTAATTTGGACATTGAACAGAAAGAAGAAATCCCTAGTTCAGATGCGCCGAGGATGGATTTGTAGGTTTCATTTGGTAGATCGTTACTTGGTGGTACAGATCCTGACCAGGGTTCGCCACCATGCTTGTTATGCATGCTCAAAAACACTCCTAAAATCACGGAATTTTGGGTCTGTGAAATACCTAGAGTTCATCTAACATAAAATTCTTGCACGGATGAGCCATCTGAAACCCAGACTCAATGGCAGAGAGATGACCTGCAGTCCAGTTGTGGTTCCTTTTCAGAGTGAGCTCAGGGACAGGGCATGTGGCAGAATGGTGCATGTGCTATGGGAGCCCTGAAAGAAAGGGTGTCACACAGCTAGATGGAAACCCAGTTGCCTGGCGGCGCCCTCCCACCCTCGCGTCTCTGCGCTGCACATGCGTGTTTCTTGTGCTTGGCCAGTCCTCATTCTGGACCCTTAGCACACCAGGAATCTAGCCCTGAGCCTCACCTGGTCATAGGGCAGATGGTTGCTTGTACTGAGCCGCCCAGTTGTATTTTAGGCTGTCCTGATAGTGTTCCACAAAATTAAGCAAGACAGAATTTACATCCCTGTAATTTACATCCCCAGATGCCAACATGAGATGTCCTTGGGGGTGGGGGACTGGTGCACACCGAGGAGTGTCCCTGGCTCTACACCACAAAACAGTGATCCCCTCCCTCCCATTCAAACTCTTCAGTATTCACATTTAGAGAAATTGAAGGAAGTTGCGAGGCTTCCAGATTTGCATGCTGTCAGCGGTTGTACAGGTCAGTAAACCTGGGAAACAGATGTTAGGTTTTATTCCTTTCTTGGGGAATCATTAAAGAAGCATGTTTTGGAGCAGTAGGGAGGGAGATGTGAAGCTGCCTGGCTCTTTCTATAAAGGCCTCTGCTGCAGGCTGGCTGCTTTGTGCTGTTGTAGCCTTGCGGCCATTGCCTGCCAGCACTCTTGTCAGCCCTGGAGCAGGTGCCCTGGTGGACCCGGGAGGGGGCTCAGCTCAGCTGCAACCAGGTCAAAAGTTCAGGACTTGAGTTGGAGAGAGAGAGAGAGAGAGGGAGAGAGAGAGAGAGAGAGAGAGTGTGCGCGCGCATGCATGTGCACATGTGATGGTGGTGATAATATGTGTTCCGGACACATAACACATTCATTTTCCCATCAGTTTCAAAATGACAGAACTCTAATAATCATTCATGATTTCTTGAATGTCAATGGGTTTCCAGGCAAAGATACCAAGGTGGTATCTACCATGGGTAGATGGTTTCTAGAGAGGATGGCATTGTGGTGGTGACCTAGGCAGCCTAGTGTACTTGTGCGAAGAGTTTGAGCTTCTTGAGGGAACATATTACAGAACATCAAGGCAGTGTTTTCCTCTTACCCGTTGCTCTTGTCTTTTCTGGAAGCACCTATCACCTAGTCTTGTCTGGGCTATTTCATTTGGTCCTTACAGATGAGTATTGAATCCAGGGTCTTGTAACTGCCAGGCAAGCATTCGCCCTCTGAGCCACAATGATGTTCTCTCTCTCTCAGCTGGGGTTAAGTCCTGAACCCCCTGCCTTTGTTTTCTCTTCACTCCATTTTTGTGTTCTTCTCCTGATGTCCTGGGACTTGCTCTGGGGTTGGTGGAGGAGGGGTAGAGTTCTGGCCTGCATTAAGGTGCTAAAATCCTAGAATTTGTGTGAAATCAGTTACTTTCACAGCCAAAAGCAGTGTTTTCTTAACAGAGCAAGTGACCCCTTACAGTAATGCTCTTGTGTGCTGTGTGGTATTTATGTATGCTGACTTGAAATTAGTATACAAAACTAGATGGAGGATAGTATTTATTTTCTCGTTTAAAGTTCCTGATACCATGCGACCTTTATGAGATTTACATGGTGTCATTTTCTTGTATATCTTACACTGCAGTGGACAGCTTGTAACCTTGACAGGCAGCCCGCATTCCTTAGGCAGGTTTTCTGGAGTAATTGTGTGACTTGGCAGTAGGTAACCTGAACCTAACATGATAGCAGACTGCGCCTGGTCTTTCATGCCCCTCCGTCCATCCATAACATCCCCCCACCCCCCAAAAAAAGTGAAAATAGGGGAGTGATGGGGCCATGATGATCCTTTCTTCATATTTTAATGTTAAACTTTAAAGTCACCTCCAGATAATTCCCTCAGAGTAACTCACTTATAACTGAGAAACTTTTAAAGCTGGCTTGTTTGCTGTGTTTTCCCCCTTCTGACCAGTCCTTTTTAATGACTACTTTTTCCCTGAGTGTTAGTTCTATTAGGCACAATAAATAGCACACCAGGGATGGTGGATTTGCTTGACAAAGTCCGTTAAATTAACAGATCTACTTTAAATCCTTTCTTCCATTTTTATTGTGTGTTCTCTTTTCCCGAAAGATTGTTTGTAAATAATCCTACATATGGATAAGAATTTTTTTATTTCCTGGAGTCGTTTGGTACACCTTTATGGAGGGAAAGGTGTTCAAAGATTTCTCAGGTTGCCATAATGAGAAGTTTCCCACTCCTAGACTGATATAGATTTGAGTGAATATCTTACACATGTACTGATTTTTATCTATTGTTTCTGACCTTTCTTCTCAATCCCCGTGTGTTACAAATGGCACACAGACCAGCTTGCATCATGCTGGGATAAGTTGGGAAAAGGATCTACTTGACAGCCTCCTGACTGGAGTTTTCACATTAGTGATGGATAGATCCCATCTTTATTCCTGTACTTCCATTTCTGTAATATGCAACTTTTTTGGTCAGTTCTGGGGCTTGACTTGAGGGCCTGGGCACTGTCCCTGAGCTTTTTTTTTTTTTGCTCAAGGCTAACTCTCTACCACTTGAGCCATAGCACCACTTCCAGCTTTTTCTGTGTATGTGGTACTGAGGAATCAAACCCCAGGCTTCATGCATGGTATGCAAGCACTCTAACCACTGAGCCACATTCCCAGCCAATATGCAGCTTTTTAAAGTAAAAATGGAATTAAAAAATCTTTTTCTTGGGCTGGGAAGGTGGCTCAGTGGTAGAGTGCTTGTCTTGCAATGCATGAGGCCATGGATTTGATTCCTCAGCACCACATAAGCAAAAAGAAAAAAGCCGGAAGTGGCACTGTGGCTCAAGTGGTAGAGCGCTAGCCTTGAGCTGAAGAGCTGAGGGACAGCGCCCAGGCCCAGAGTTCAGGCCCCACAACCGGACCCCCCCCAAAAAAAATCTTTCTCTTTTCCATTCTTTTCATTATTAATGCTGAAGTTGTATGGATTATTACCGTTGCCTTGGGAAATTTATCAAGAAGGATCTGTTACAATATAGTAGAAAACCCATGTTATATCTATAAAGCAACCAGTAGCTCAGGGGGAGGCAATGATGATGAGTGAAGAGCTTCCGGGACTCAGGAGTTCAAGTTAGCAAAGCTGGCCGGATCAGAGTTATTTCCTTATACAGACCGGTAGAAAAAAAGGTCGAGAGAGAGAGACCACAGAGGCATTGCTGCAGTAAGCCTTGCATATCAGCTCACTGTTAGTCATCTTTCTTCAGGTAGTGGGAAAACTTTTAAAGTTCTAGGCTAAGAACTCTTGTGTGCCCTGTGTGTATGTTAAATCTAGCACTGGTTGCTGGGCCAGAACAGAGTGAAAGAAGATCGTCATAGTGGGAAAGGTCATTTGCCATTGAAACACTGGGTAGAACTAGATGATCGACCCTGTGCACATTGAACTCAGAAGTGTATCAAGTATGATTTTTCTGGCTGCAAATAATAAAATGTCAGTAATCACTGCAGATTCTCCTCTACCCCTAAGCTCCAGGTAGGTGTGGTGGCTTAGTGATGGAAGTCAGTAGAGTATTCAGATAAGAGCGATTCTGCTAGGCTCCGGTGTCTCATGCCTGTAATTCTAGCTACTTAGGAGGCTGAGATCTGAGGATCACGGCCAGGCAGGAAAGTCAGGCAGGAAAGTCCATGAGACTCTTATCTCCAATAAACCACTAGAAAACTGGAAGTGGTGCTGTGGCTCAAGCGGTAGAGTGCTTGCCTTGAGCTGAAAAACGTAGGGACAGCGCCCAGGACCAGAGTTCAAGCCCCACGACCGACTAAAAAAAAAAAAAGTGATTCTGCTCCCCGTCACAGGATTGATATTGCTGAGTAATAATCCAGACACAGGAGAAAGACAGTGGAAAACAGCCATTGGGCATTGAAGGTCAAAGATGACTTGCAGAAGGGTATTTGAGTCCTGTGGCACCAGAGGAAAGGAGGCGAGGGCTAAAACTTCTCTTTGGAAAGAACTCTGGGAGCAAGTTTGGGAGGGTGTTGAACTTTTTCTTTTCCCAAAAAACCACCAGAAACAGCTGAATTAGTTCCATTTCCTACGTAGTTAGCATTTTGGCAGACTGAAGAGTTCAATTGTAGGGTCCCCTTCCTGAAGCCAGCCGGGGCAGGAAAATCCATGAGACTCTTATCTCCAGTTAACTACCAGAACAAGCCGGGAGTGGAGCTGTGGCTCAAGTGGTAGAGCAGCACTAGCCTTGAGCACAAAAAGCTCAAGGACAGGGCTGGGAATGTGACCTAGTGGTAGAGTGCTTGCTTAGCATGAATGAAGCTCCAGGTTTGATCCCTCAGTACCACATACACAGAAAAAGCCATAAGTGGCACTGTGGCTCAAGTGGTAGAGTGCTAGCCTTGAGCTGAAGAGCTGAGGGGCAGTGCCCAGGCCCAGAGTTCAAGCCCCATGGCCGACCAAAAACAAAAACAAAGAAAAACAAAAACCAAAAACTGAAGGACAACAGGCCCTGAATTCAAGCCCAAGGACCAGGCATACAAACAAGTACAGAGCTGTGTGCCCTTTCCTAGCTGGCTGCCCAGGCTGCTGTGTGTATGTGGGGGATGTTTCATACGGTTTAAAGGGAAGCATCATAGGAAGTATAAGTCCACAAATAATACAAATGTAAAACTGCATACAGTCCTTCAGGTGCTAGTAATTGATGAAAGGGAAAGGCCCTAGCTGTAAAAGGCACAGATAATGTGCTGAGCAAGATCTGGGCTGGGCTTTGAGAACAGAAGTTGTCTGGGTGTAAGATGACCTTACATAAAATAAGCCAGCCTTTGTTTCATATAGATGGGCTATCAAGATACAGAGAAGCCAGGTCTCTTCTGACAGAAGTACAGACACAAGGTGATTGGCACCGTCTAGAGGCAGGAGTATTTTTCTCACTCTGGAAAAGTCTGTGTGTGCTGATGGCAGAGGCCAGGGGTAGTGCCAGATATCTTACAGTCCATAAAGGCAGCCCTCCAAAACACAGAACTCTGACTCAGATGCCAGCAGTGATGAGCTTGAGAAACCCTGTTCTACAATACTCCTGTCTGGAGTTTGGTTAGAATGTGAATCTCCAGAACTGCTCCCAGCAATTTATACAATCTAATTGCATCATCATCATCATCATCATCACCACCACCATCATCACCATCATCGCCAGTCCTGGGGCTTGAACTCAGGGCCTAAGCACTGTCCCTGAGCTGCAATTGCTCAAGGCTAGCTCTCTACCACTTGAGCCACAGTGCCACATCCAGCTTTTTCTGTGTGTGGGGTGCTGAGGAATCCAACCCAGCTTTCTTACTTCACCTGAAGAAGCTGCGTGTTGGTGGTATGCATCATCTCCCAGTTAGTGCAATACTATTGGGGCCCAGGTACAAAACCAGGCAGCAAGCAAGAACCAGATATAAGTAGTACAAATGAAAAAGGACTGAGATGTGGAAGCTAGTGTACCTGCCTGGCAAGCATGAGGCCTTTGAATTCAATCCCCACTCCCATCACCATAAAAAATTAAAAGTAAATGAAGAGAATAGTATTTCCCACCCGTAAGCTTCAGTCATTACTGATATCTCTTATTTATGGTCACCAGGCTTAAAATAGCATTCACATCTCACCTTCTCCCTGTTTTGCCAACTCATTTCTTCCTGCTTTTTCTCTTCAGTTTGTCTGTTTTCTCTCGAAAATGGTTCTCTAATAATATGGGTCCTATCAGCAGGGATCTTATCTCCTTCACACTTATATCCACAGGATCTGTTTGTCATCTTCTCTGTACGATGGCTCAGAAAATATTTACTGACTGACTGAATGAATGAATGAACAACTGAAAGAAATAATTTCCTAAAAGCAGAGTTGTGATCACTGTGGGTGTAGGTATATGTCTGTGATCCCAGCGCAGTTAGTAGGGAAGTTGAGGCAGGAGGGTTGTGAGTATGAGCTTCACCTAGGCTACTACATAGTGAATTCTAGTCCATGCAATGAGACCTTGTCTCAAAGCAAGAAGCAATAGCTGGGCCCTGGTGACTCATGCCTGCCTATAATCCTAGCTACTCAGCAGGCTGAGATCTGAGGATTATGGTTCCAAGTCAGCCCAGGCAGACAAATCTGTGAGAGTTCTATTTCCAAATAATAGGCAAAAAGCCTAAAGTGGAGGTTTGTCTCAAGTGGTAGAACGCCAGTTGTGAGCAAAAGAACTGAGTGAAAGGCCCTGACCTGAGTTCAAGCTCCAGTACTGATAATGCACATGTGTGCCTGTATGTGCTGGTGTGCACATGCATACACAGAAAAACAACAAAAACCACCAGGAACTGCAGGTTGTATATATTGATTGATTTTATCTGAAACAGTATCTCACGGTGTAGCCTACGCAGTCTGTGAAAACTTGAGGTTGTCCTAATGGATTGAGTAGCCCTACATCCCATCTCTGCCTCCAGCTCTGGGGTTGCTCATACAGTGACATCATTGCTGGACTCTCACTTGACGTTAAATGCTCTTTATTGTGTACAGGCAACTTCAACACGTTCTGGAGTCCGGCAGACAGTAAGAGACGGAAAAGATGTTAGAAATAATTTGGGTTTAATGTACAGCTCACACAACATATCGTGGCTTGAATTGAGAATAGAACCAGGAGAGAGCCAAGCCTAGCAGCAGAACAAAGATGACCTAAAATGATAATTTTCTCTCCGTTTCATGACAAGTTCCTGTGTCATTAGTGACCGAGTATTGTACTCTAAAGTGCCTTGCATGGTACTTTTGCTGTTAAATACAGAGTAATGTTTTAGGATTTAAAGAACAATGTGAAAACATTGTTTAGTTGAGAATAATATTATATTTATTTCTGCCTTATGGGAAGGAGCTAGGTGCAGGACAAATCTTGGTTACTGGTGCAATGGGTATATAAAAAGATTTCAGAATGGAACAGATGAGATGGAGGGAATTAACAAAAGGCTGCAGATGGTGGCTTAATGCTTTGGAACAAGTCCATCAGTCCCTGCTGTCCAATCTAGTGTAAGGGTCCATCTGGAGCTCCCCGGAGTGCAAGGATGTGATGCAATGTACGTCGGATGTGAGCGTAGGTTTCCCTGCAAGTCATTATTACCGTCGAACACATACTTGAAATGTTAGCTGTAAGACAAGATAGGGAAATCTGAAGGCTGACATTAGGCTCTCCATTTATCTTGTAAATTCCAGACCGCTGCTAAGTACATGTCAAAATTTAAAACAGCCTTCTCTTGAAAAAGAAGTTCATTAGAAACTTGTCAAGGTTGTGGCAGGTTGTGAAGGCTGATGCAGGAACAAAACAATGTTGAGAAAACAAAAGCAAGACATCAGTAGAGGTTTATGGTTAGGTTGAGTCTGTAGAGAAGGCAGGGCCCATGCACATGCAGGTGTGTGTCGCATGGCAGTGCTGTGGTCCAGACTGGCCTGGTGGTGGTCTTGCTCCACTGGGCTGGTACTCTACCACCGCCAGCTACAGCCAGCTTTTGCTCCCTATTTGGAGATCCAGTCTTAGATCTAGCTTTGAACCTAGATTCGCTTATCTCTAAGTAGCTAGGAGTTTTGGGTTGTCAGTGGATTCATTGCTTTGGTTTGGTGCTCAGCCACTCAAAACATACCCACTCTTTTTCGGGTTAATTTAGCAACGGTCACCAGTATTTGCCTGCCTGCTGGGTACTGGCTCCGTCCTCAGATCTCAGCCTCCAAGTAGACTGGATTATAAATGTGAACCACCAGTGTTGGCTAGTACTAAATGCGGAGGCGTAAACATTGGCTTCTGCAAAATACAAGTACTGGGCCTCACCATTGGATCTTAACAATGTGATTAAGTTTGTAACATCCCCTCCTTCTCTCCCTCCCCCTTCTTTGTAGTGCTGGGAATGGAACCCAAGGCCTTCTGCATATTAAGTATACATTCTCCTACCAAGCTACATTCCCAGCCCCTGATGTTTAGTTTCTGAAATGTGCCTATTGACAGTTTTTTTTGGGTTTTTTGGTTGGTTGTGGGGCTTGAACTCTGGGCTTGGGCACTGTCCCTGCGCTCCTCAGCTCAAGGCGAGCGCTCTACAGCTTGAGCCACAGTGCCACTTCCGGTTTTCTAGTGGTTTATTGGAGATGAGAGCCTCACAGACTTTCCTGCCCAGGCTGGCTTTGAACTGTGATCCTCAGATCTCAGCCTCCTGAGTAGCTAGGATTACAGGTGTGAGCTACTGGCGCCCGGCTACATTGTCTCTTATTTGGGACATAAGGAATTCTAGTATGATGGTCAGTTAACTCATTTAGTACTCACTTGTACTGGTGCCTACAGAATGTGGAGTCTTTCTATGCTGCTAGACTGGCAACTTGAATGTCTAGGTTGGAGTGACCCTTCTGGTTTGGCTCTTGAATAGCTGGGACTACCGACGAATGTCATAATGCCTGGCTAAAGGTACAACTTAACTGAATTTTGCCAGTCCTGAGGTTTGAACTCAGGGCCTGGGCACTGTCCCAGAGCTTCTTTGTTTGTTTGTTTGTTTTTTGGGGTCCAGTCATGGGGCCTGGGTGCTGACCCTCAGCTCTTCAGCTCAAGGCTAGTGCTCTACCACTTGAGCCACAGCACCACTTCTGGCTTTTTTCTTTTTGCTTATGCGGTGCTGAGGAATCGAACCCAGGGCCTCATGCATGCAAAGCAAGCTACTCTTCCACTGAGCCACCTTCCCAGCTCCCCCCACCCCCGAGCTTCTTTTAGCACTCTACACCACTTGAGCCACAGCGCCCCTTTGGCTTTTTCTGTGTATGTGGTACTGAGAAATTGAACCCAGGGCTTCGTACATGCTAGGCGAGCACTCTGCCACTGAGCCACAGTTCCATACTAGCTTTTTTCTAGTTAATTGGAGGTAAGGCTCTGATTTTAGGTGCTTTGCCACTCTGCGTCTCACTCACATCCCGGGCTTTATAAAGCTCTTGCCTCCTTTCTAGACAAACCCTCCTGGATGAAGGAGACATCTGTCCTGCCTACCATGCTCACGCTCACACCCCCCACACATGCAGACAGGCTCCAGCTCCAGGAGCTCTGGAGGCCCTCCCCCCCCCCCGCCCCCCCCCCCCCCCCCCCCCCCCCGCCAGACTTTGATCTGTGATCCTCAGACCACTGCCAGGCCCCCAGCGCCCAGCTCACGTTCTGTAGCAGAGCCTTCCCAAGAAACCATGCAGGTGGGTTTCTCCAGAAGTGACCCTGCCTGTCTGCACCTGAGCTCCCTGCTCCTTCTGCATGTCTTCCCTCCCTTCCTCATCTGGCATGTGTATCCTAGCCCCTTGTTCTTCACAATCCTCCAGCAGTCATTTTACTCTCAGCCCTGGTAGTTGATCACATTTGGTTGTCTCTGGCCGGCTCCCTCTTCCCTCACTCCCCAGCTCCTGTCTTCAAGCTCTGATTGATTAGCCTTCCCTGTTACTTGGCCTGCTCTCTGGGCAAGGCTGCTGCTTCAGATTTTAATACCCGGGATTAAAAATCCCCACGCCTACATGATACCGTGTGTTGGTATTAGAGCTTCAAGTCAGGGCCTCACACTCTTGCTTGGCAAGGCTGGCACTCTACAATTTGAGCCACACCTCCACTTCCATCTTCTTACTTGTTAATTGAGGATAAGAGTCTGATGGACTTTTTTGTCTGGGCTGGCTTTGAACCAGGATCCTCAGATCTTGGCCTCCTTAGTTGTTAGTATTTCAGGTGTGAGCCACTGGCGCTCAGCTGAGTGTCCAATCTTAAGACTGTTGTGTTATTCCTTAATGTTACAGGTGAAAGAAAGTATCTGTTTTGGGAGAGGGCTTGAGGAGGAGAGGGCCCATATGGGAAGAAAGGGGTATGAATACCTGTTTAACTTGAAAAGAACATACTGAGCACAGTTCAGGATGACTTCCCATTATTGAAGTTGTGGATGTGAAAACTCACCCACAGAGCTGGATAGGTGATCTAGTTTGGGAGTAGGCCCGATGTATTATTAGTTGGTGAAATGGAGTGTACATTTTCATTTTAAAAGACCCAGTCACTCATTAGCCTCCGTGGGATCTTGTCATGAACAACCATGAATCAGAATTAGAGCTTACTGATTCTTCAAGGGATGGGAAGGACTCATTTTTTTTATATAAACTTTCCCCAAGTTTTTTTTTTTCCCTTCAAAATCAGACAACCAATTGAAAATTTAAAAGACAAAACTGTAGACCAGATCTTACGTTTCTGCTTGCTAGTCTCTTGCAGTCTCTTATGCTTCGGATGACTTTGATTAGTTGAACAATAAAATCTCTTGAAGTTCTGAGATTCTGTGATTAGGAATGCCAGCTCATGAACCGGAACTCACTGTTTTCTTTGGTGCCAGTCCTGGGGCTTGAACTCAGGGCCTAGGTGCTGTCCCTGAGCTTTTTCACTCAAGGCTAGCCCTCTACCACTTGAGCCATAGCTCTACTTCTGGGGGGGGGGGGGTTTGGTGCTTAATTGGAGACAAGTATCTAACTTTCCTGCCTGAGCTGGCCTGAGAGGTCATTTTTCTTTTTTTTTTTTTTTTTTTTTTTTTTTTTTTTTTTTTTTTTTGTGGTGGGTCCGGTCGTGGGGTCTGAACTCGGCCTGGGCGCTGTCCCTCAGCTCTTCAGCTCAAGGCTAGTGCTCTACCACTTGAGCCACAGCACCACTTCCAGCTTTTTTCTTTTTGCTTATGTGGTGCTGAGGAACTGAACCCAGGGCCTCAGGCATGCAAGGCAAGCACTCTACCACTGAGCTAACTTCCCAGCCCTCATTTTTCTTTTAATCCATTAAAATTCTAGAAAGGCCACAGATATGTTCTCCCTATAATAGATTCATTAGCTCTTTTTCACCCTCAAGAAACTAACAACTTAATCCATCTCAATCCAGCAAAATAGTGATTTCTTTTTTCTCCTGGTTGTCACATGCCATTAGAGTATAAATACCTTGCTGGTGTGTAGTTATTAAATCTGATGTTCAGAACCTACAGTAATAACTTAGATCAAGCCGGAGCATAAGTTTAGTTAGTTAGTTATTTTTTTTTTATTTTTTTGTCGGTTATGGGGCTTTGAACTCTGGGCCTGGGTGCTGTCCCTGAGCTCTTCAGCTCAAAGCTAGCGCTCTATCTCTTGAGCCACAGTGCCACTTCCGGCCTTTTTCTTTTCTGTGGTGCTGAGGATTTGAACCCAGGGCCTCATGCGTGTGAGGCAAGGACTCCACCACTGAGCCACCTTCCCAGCCTGGGAGCATAAGTTTTAACAGTAATCTTCAAAGGGAACCGTACACCCGAAGTAAATTCTAGCTTTTTCACTCTGTCGTATTTTACTTAATTGCAGGTAAAGGTCAATTTGGCTTTTAAAGTTTTCTGCACAATAATACAACATATTATTATTTTATAACAGTAACTTTAATACATAATACTTTATTTTGGTTGGTTGTACAGCTTGAACACAGGCCCTGAGCGCTGTCCCTGAGCTGCTCTTGCTCAAGGCTAGTGCTCTATCTCTTAAGCCACAGCCCCACTTCTCACTTCTTTGGTAGTTTAGTGGAAATGACTTTCACAGAGCTTTTTTGCCAGGGCTGGCTTTGAGCCACAATCCTCAAGATCTCAGCCTCCTGAGTAGCTAGATTGTGGGCGTGAGCCACTCGTGCCCGACTTAATGAAGGTCTCTTTCATGCTGCTTGCTTGTTCCTGAACATGCAGCTTTAGTAAACTTGCTTTACTATTCTTTTATCACATGCTGACTGCATAATGAATGATTCACTATTCTTTGGATAGCTGTTTTCAAGGCTGGCATTTATACCACAGTCAATTCTGATAACATTTTTTTTTTCAATTGGAAATGCCTTATGTGCTGACTGATGAGTTCATAGTCTGTGTTGACTGAGTGTCATCATCAGTAAAGCTCCCCAGCAGAGAGGTCCTGTGGAGCCAGCCAGGGTTAGTCCTCTGTTAGGAAGAGTTGTGTAAACAATGACAGCTGGGAAGAGGAATTGAAATGATGGGCCTCCCATGTGATTTAACATTTGTCTGTCTCTCTGTCTCTCTGTCTGTCTGTCTGTCTGTCTGTCTGTCTCCCTCTCTTTCTCTCTCTCGATGGCAATGGATATTTCCTTAATTTGAGCATGAACTTTGAGCTCCCGTACTTTGACTCAGTTCTGACTCAGCAGTCTTTAGTGGGCTGGGGGCATTGAAGGAAGGAAGGGACTTTGTATTTAATTCCATCCCCAGAACTCAAATGAGCATTATTATTTATTATTATTGTTGTTATTGTTATTATTTCAGTCAGTCATGGGCCTTGAACTCTGGGCCTGGGCACTGTCCCTCAGCTCTTCAGCTCAAAGCCACAGCGCCACTTTTGGCTTTTTCTGCTTATGTGGTGCTGAGGAATCGAACCCAGGACCTCATGCATACAAGGCACACACTCTACCACTGAGCCACTTTCCTAGCCAGACAAGCAGTAGTTTCTTAAGTTTGGACTTGGAGATAGAGAATAGAGGTCTGGGAAGGTGGAAACGTTTTCCTTAAAGTCCAAGTGACTTGGGAGGGACCAAACTAGGTCTCCTGTGACATGGTAGTATTAAGCTCCAGTTTGTGTGATGTGGGGTTTTGCAGGGTTTACTCCTAAAGTTTTCTGGTCAGGTGTTTGTGTGACAAGGAGATGGTGCACCTGTCTGTCAGTCACTCTGCCTTCCTCTATTTCCCCTTCCATCCAGGCCTCCTAAATTAGATACATTCCCCTTCTGCTCCTAGACATCTCCATCTCAGGGTCCCTTGACAGAGCAGTCCTTTATCACATTGTCTCACCCAGGGTCTGGAGGGGCTGTCCCTTTGTTGCAGCCCTGCAGGATAACTTAGACTCCAGCCAACTGCTGTCGTTGGACCCAGAGCAAATGTTGGAGAGGCCCCCTTTCATCTACCACTGCAGTTTCAACCTTCATTTTAAAACTGCAGCTTACTGGGTCTGTAATTACTCTACTAGAACACACACACTCGAGGTAGTGTGGCTTATTTTTCCCCACAAGGTTCTTTCTTGTATTTAGTCATTGTGATCTGGAAATGGAGGTTTATTCTTTCTTTGTATTCCGTTCTGTTCTCCAGGGGTAGGTTATTACAGGTTTGTAGCAGGAGTGCTTGCTTTTTTAAAAAAAAATTTTTTGGGTCCAGTTGCGGGCCTGAACTCTGGGCCTGGGCATTGTCCCTCAGCTCAAGGGTAGCAATACCACTTGAGACACCGCGCCACTTTCGACTTTTTTTTTCTGCTTATGTGGTGCTGAGGAATTGAACCCAGGGCCTCATGCATGCAAGGCAAGTGCTCTACCACTGAGCCACCTTCCCAGCCTGAGTGCTTGCTTTTATATGACATCTTATGGGTGCATTTTAACTTACCAAGGTATCTTTTCTTTTGATGTTGTTACAGTGTTCATGATCAATAGAAATAATTGAACACTAAGAGACTTTTAAAATATTTTAAATCAAGCCTCATGGTTGGCACAAAAAAAGTTCTCATATGCTCACCTTTATAGTACAGCTAATTACTTACTGTTCCCTCTCCCTCCTCCGCCCTCCACAAAAAATAAAGGCTGAGGACTGAACTTGCCAGGCAAGTGCTCGTCCCGAGCTACATACCCAATCCCCCAGTTACTTACTCTTTTTTGCCAATTACCTGAAAAAAAAAATTTTTTTTTGGTTGCTCCTGGGACCTGAACTCTGGGCCTGGGCACTGTCCCTCAGCTCTTCAGCTCAAGGCAAGCGCTCTACCACATGAACCTCAGCCCCACTTCCAGCATTTTCTCCTTCTGTGGTGCTGAGGAATTGAACCCAGGGCCTCACGGTGCTCTACCACTAAGCCACCTTCCCAGCCCAGTTACCTGAAAATTTAAAGTCTCCCCTCTCTTTTTTTTTTTTTTTGTTGGTTTGTGGGTCTTGAATTCTGGGCCTGGGCACTATCTCTGAGCTCTTCAGCTCAAGGCAAGTGCTCTACCATTTGAGCCATTGCACCACTTCTGGTTTTCTGGTGGTTCGTTGTTGGTTAGAGTCTCATGGGTAGAAAAACCTTTCTTGCCTGGACTGGCTTTGAACTGCAATCCTCAGATCTCAGCCTCCTGAGTAGCTAGGATGACAAGCGTGAGCCACCAGTGTCTGGCAAATCTTCCCCTGCCCTTTTTTTATTTTTGGTCCATTGCAGGGCCTGAACTCTGGGCCTGGGCGCTGCCCCTCAGCTTTTCAGCTCACAACTAACACTCTACCACTTGAGCCACAGTGCCACTTCTGGTTTTTTCTGTTTATGTGGTGCTGAGGAATCGAACCCAGGGCCTCATGCATGCAAGGCAAGCGCTCTACCATGGAGCCACCTTCCCAGCCCCTTTTCTTTTCTCTTTTCTTTCCTTTTCTCTTTTCTTTCCTTTTCTCTTCTTTTCCTTCTTTTCTCCCTCCTTCCCACCCAGTCCCTCCCTCCCTCCCTCCCTCCCTCCTTCCCTCCCTCCCTCCCTCCCTCCCTTCTTTCCTTCCTCCCTTCCTTCCTTCCTTCCTTCCTTCCTTCCTTCCTTCCTTCCTTCCTTCCTTCCTTCCTTCCTTCCTTTTGTGCCAGTCTTGGCTTGAACTCAGGGACTAGGTACTGACCCTGAACCTTTTTTTTTTTTTTTTTTTTTTTTTTAGCACTTTACCATTTGCTTTTTTGATGGTTAACTGGAGATAGGAGTCTCAGAGGCTTTGCTTCCCTGGGGTGGCTTTGAATCATGATCCTCAGCTCTTAGCCTCCTGAATAGCTGAGATTACAGGAGTGAGCTGGTGCTTGGCTGACACAGAACTCTTAGGAAAAGACGGAAACTGTCTCAGATAAATGATGACTGTCTTTAGGACATACATGATATAAATGATGGAACTGAAATTTGTCTTGAGTCTAGGTCTGTCCTTACGCTCTCCAGTGCATAGTACGTTGTTGTCTGATGCTTGTCTCCTGACACTCTAGGGCTTTTTTTTTTTTTTTTGGTCAGTCCTCGGGCTTGAACTCTGGGCCTGAATGCTGTCCCTCAGCTCTTCAGCTCAAGGCGAGCGCTCTACCACTTGAGCTACAGTGCCACTTCCGGTTTTCTGGTGGTTTTTTGGAGATAGGAGTCTCACGGTCTTTCCTGCCCGGGCTGGCTTTGAACCGAGATCCTCAGATCTCAGCCTCCTGAGTAGCTAGGATTACAGGCATGAGACACCAGCGCCTGGCATTAGGGCTTCCCTTTTAATCTGGTACATGTCCTGTGTGTAGCTTTCCTTGTGAAGAAATAAAGAGAGAGTTTATGTAGCAAAAATGAGAAAAGGAAGAAAAATGTAAACTTTAATAGTTCTAATACTTGCGTGGCTGACTGTAGCTCTCAGATTCAAATGTCTTTTTGGGGTACATTTACATTTGCATTGAGTGTATTATGCACAGCAGTGAACCCAGTGAGCTTTGCCTTCACGCATCTGAACGACATGGCATTCCATATCTGTTGGCTGAAGAATTTTGAGGGAAGAGAGTGATAATGCAAATATCTCCAAAATGCTGGAGGGGGTTAGGGTGAGGGGCACAGGTTTTGAAGGCCAGGATAATTTTAGGTGTAGCAACTTAATGGACTGAGAAGGGAGTCCAGGTGTAAGTCAAGGGAAATAGCAGGAATTGGAACCAGAAATTTGTGGATACTAGATCATGAGGACCTTGTAAGCTACGACAAGCTGGAATCTTATTGCAAGTGGTGGCAATCATAAAGCAAGGGCCATTGGATATTTATAACATACAAAATGATCAAGATATTGGCAGACTTCCCAGAACAGCAGAAGAAAATCACATCAGAAGCACGTGTGTCTGTCTGTCCCATCACAGACTAGTTGGTTTCTCAATCCTGATCTGCCCTCTGGCCAGCCGGTCATTCCCCACCCAGTTTTACAGGTGGGGGATGAAGTAGTAAGTACGTTTATTTTCTAAAGCTTTAGTAAATAAGATACCTCACAAGTTTACAGCGTTTGGCGGCCTTTGGCGTCAGGCTGTGGAGGTGGGGAGCTCCCAGACTCCAAGCTGGCACACCTGTGTGCCCAGGTCTCTGTGTGCAAACTCCCAACCTCACCTACCTCTCAGTGCCTTCAAACACCATTGAAACAGGGATTTAGGGACTAGGCTCCCAACACATTTAACTATAGCAGGGAGAAATGGTGGTGTTCATTCATGGGGAGACAGGGTGAGGGAAGGGAGGGAGTGAGACACACTGAAATACACGGAGTGAGTTGGGGAGATAGGGTAAGGGCGATAACAGTGCTTCTGACCTGAGCCTCTACCACATGGGGGTAAGGTGCCCTTGGGTGAGAGGGAGAGGAATGCTTGTGATGTGATACCTGTTGTTTGTTTACCCTGTGTTTACTGTCTCTGTAGATCAGCTGTTTGCCCTGTGCTATCTTCTTCCTCCTCTTGCCTTCTGTAATGAAGTAGTACTTTTGCTCATTTCAGATGAGCATGTCTGATATCAGTGATGGTGGGAAATAAACTTATGAGAAGACCAATTAAAAATTGGAACAAGAGGGGCTGGGAAGGTGGCTCAGTGGTAGAGCGCTTGCCTTGCATGCCTGAAGCCCTGGGTTCGATTCCTCACTAACACATAAGCAAAAAGAAAAAAGCCGGAAGTGGCGCTGTGGCTCAGGTGTTAGAGCACTAGCTTGAGCGGAAGAGGTGAGGGACAGCGCCCAGACCCAGAGTTCAGGCCCCACAATGTGCAAAAATAAATTAAATAAAGGACTTCCTTTTGTTTCAGCAGTGGAGGAACTGGAAATAAAAGGCTGTTTGTAGAAGAAACAGCCCTCTTGTTGTTTTTAACCATTTTTACTGAAAATAGGTAGTGGAGTAGGTCTTCTGAGGAGCTTAAAAGAAAACAAGAAAGCAGAGAATAAGTGTTTCAGAAGCCATGGTGGTGAAATGCAGAAAGGAAGCATGCCATACACTTAACCTAACGATTTAGTTGGCATTTTGTATTTGGGAGAAAGAAAGGCAGGAGATGGGGAGGGGGTAATCCCAGTTACAAGAAGGCAGAGGAGAGACAGAAGAAAGGGGGTGATTGGCTCAGTGTAATGGCTGAAGGCCCAGGAAGGCAGTTCATTGATAAGTCCAGAACAAAGGCTGCTGTGGTACTGGCAAAGCCTTGCCTTTTCCTTTTCCCCTCCCTCCCTCCCTCCCTCCCTCCTTCCCTCCCTCCCTCCCTCCCTCCCTCCCTCCCTCCCTCCCTCTCTCCCTCTCTCTCTCCCTTCCTCTCTCCTTCCTTCCCTCCTTCCCTCCTTTCCTCCCTTCCTTCCTTCCTTCCTTTCTTGAACTCAGGCCCTGGGCACTGTCCCTGAGCTTCTTTTCCTCAAGGCTAGCACTCTACCACTTGAGCCACAGCACCACTTCCCATTTTTCCTGTGTTTGTGGTGCTAAGAAATCAAACCCAGGGCTTCCTGGATAATAGGCAAGCACTCTACCACTGAGCCACATTCCCAGCCCTTTTTCTTTTCTTTTTTTTTTCTTTCTGATTTCTATTCTAATTTCAGCACATCATGATTCCCCCCCCCCCCCCCCCCCGTGAAATTCACAGGTAAGTACTGACGCAAGTCTGTAACCATAGGGAGATGAGGGGATCTTGCATTAAAAAGCTAGTAAGACTCCATATCAACCATTTCTTCGGCCTGGTGGCAGATGCTGGCAATATGAAGCCCAAGTAAGAGGATTGTGGCTCACGCTGGTCTAAACCCTATCTTGAAAGTAAACCAAGGCAGAAAAGGGGTTTGGGGCATGACTCAAGTAGAAGAGAACTTTCCTCACTAGCACGAGTTCGACCCCCAGTACCACCAAGCGGGGAAACGTCTTGTCTGGTTAAGGCCTTTGTCCATGGGAGCACTCAGCTTTAGTCAGTAAGAAAGTTTGCATCACCACTGAGTGCTCAGCAAATGTTGGCTGACTAGCACCTGCCCTTGGTTGTGTAAAACCTGTTTAATGTGGTGCTGTGGCTCAAGCGGTAGAGTGCTCGACTTGAGCTGAGGAGCTCAGGGACAGTGAGTGCCAAGGCCCATGACCAACTGAAAAACAACAGTGAACAAACCTTCTGTCTATGTCCTGTGTACTTTGCCTTCTCTAGTCTTTCTTTCCCCAGCAAAATCATTCTGTTCACCAGTTGTTTTGAAAGTGGTCACTCTGATTATATAAGTATATAATTATATAATGAATGTCTGCTAAATGTGTCTTGCTCTATCACGATTGCCTTCAGATGACTAAATTAGTCCCTGAGCTCTATAAGTTAAAGTTCTTGTGCCAGATATGGTAGTGAGCTGTCATCACCGACATGAGCACCTGTAATCTCTGCTACAGGAAGGCAGAGGTGAGAAGATTCTACTGTGATGTCCTCACAGTCCAGCCAGGCCTGAGCCTCTACCAGACCCAAAATTGACCAAAGCAAAAAGGGCTGTAGGTCAAGTGGTAGAGCTCGAGTGTAATACCCTGAATTCAACACTCCAGAACCACCAACAGCACCACTCAAACAAAAATGCTACTTTTTCCTTTTTTGTGGGACAGACTATTTATTTAAAATACATAGGGTGCCTTTGGTGGCTTTCATGTTCACACCTGCCAATTCAGCACAAGCTATATTTCTAACGTAAGACCAGCTTACTGACCAGAATCAAGCATCAGAAGATACTAGTGTTTTGTTTTTAATTTTTTTGTTTGTTTTTGTTTTGTCTGTCGGTTGTGGGGCTTGAACTCTGGGCCTGGGCGTGGTTCCTCACCTCTTCAACTCAAGGTGAGCACTCTACCACTGGAGCCACAGAGCCACTTCTGGTTTTCTGATTGGTTTATTGGAGATAAGAGTCACGGATTTCTTTGACTGGGCTGGCTTTGAACTATGATCCTTAGATCTCAGCCTCCCAGTAGCTAGGATTACAGGGGTGAGCCACCAGCACCCAGCAGGAGGCTGAGATCTTGAGGATCAAGTTCAAAGCCAGCCTGGGCAGGAAAGTCTGTGGGACTCTTATCTAGAATAAACCACTCAGAAAACCCGAAGTGGAGCTGTGGCTCAAGTGGTAGAGTGCTTGCCTTGAGCTGAAGAGCTGAGGGACAGCTCCCAGGTCCAGAGTTCAAACCCTACAACTGATTTTAAAAAAAAAAGAAAAAAGAGGTAATATGCAGAGGGGTTCTAGTCACATAAGCCAGGTAAAGAGTACATTTCTTTTTGGACAGTGTCACCCTTTCCTGCACTTTCTCAGTTTTGCCTTCCCATAACTACCCACAGGTTATATAGTTCATTTTCAACAGTGTCTACTGAGTATCACTGTTGCATTTATTCACCCTCTGTCCCTCTATTTCTGTGCCCTGCTTTACTCTCCCAAAGGCAGATGAAGTAACAAGACAAAAAGAAAACAAAAAGAAAAACAAATCTTTTGTTTCCATTTCCTGGAGTTCATTTTGATAAGTGTTATGTGATCAGCTACATATTGATGTGCCTGTGTCTTCATCTACTAGAGTCCTGTATAGTTTATCATGTCCCCCCATGTATTTTAGGTCTAGCTTCCTCATGTGGTAGAAGACATGCACCATTTGTTTCTCTGAACTTGGCTTACCTCAGTTAACATGATTTGTTCTAGAGCCATGCATTTCCTGCGATATTCTTATGCCTGTGTAAATTTCCATTGTGTATAGGTACCTCTTATTTTGATCCATTCAGCTATTTGTAGGGCATCTGGGTGGTTTCTGTAGCTTGGATATTGTGAGTCATGCAGGAGTGAACCTGAATGTGCAGGTATCTGTATGGTATCCTTGCTGGTGAGGGTCGGGTAGGTGGCCAGTGGTTATGGCTGAGTGGTAGGGAGGGTCTGACCTCCAGACTGCAGTCCAGAATAGTTACACTACTTTCTGTTCCCACCGACAGTGCAGTAGGGTTCCCTTTTCCCCACATTCCCCCAGCATTTGTTGTTCGAAATCACAATGCTGACCAGTCCACCATGGGTGAGATGGAATCTCAGAGTTGTTTTGATTTGCATTTCCTTTATGGCCAGGGCTGATGAGCATTTCCTCCTGTGTTTGTTTACCATTCTTACCTCTTCAGAGAAGGTCTCTCCTTAGCTTCTTAGACCATTAGTAATTGGTTTATTAGCTTTGGATGGGGTTTATTCCTTGTATATTTTCAATATTAGGCCTTTGTCAGATGAATTGTGTTAAAAAGATACTGGTTTTGAGGGAATAATTTCTCCCAGGGCTGATGAAATAGTTCGCCCCCCCAACAAAGCATCTCTCCCCCAGGATAAGGTTGGATAAACACTGCCAAGTTGTTTTGTTTTTATCTCGGGATCTTTTTGGCAGTGTAGATAGCATGCATCATATCTGGATTCTAATAATTCTTTTTTTCTTTTTTGTGTGCCAGTACTGGGGCTTGAACTCAGGGCCTTGCATGCTTGCTTGCCTGCTTTTGCTCAAGAATGGCACTGTACTACTTGAGCTATTCCTCTGCCTTAGGCTTTTTGCTGGCCAATTGGAAATGAGAATCTCACAGACTTTTCTGCACAGGCTAGCTTCAAGCTGAGATCCTCAGATCTTAGCCTCCTGAGAAGCTAGGATTACAGGTGTGAGCCATCATTGCCTGGTTTCATGTTTTTTTTCCTTTGGGTGCTGGTTGTGGGGTTTGAATATACTGTCCCTAAGCTTTTCCACTTGAGGTTAGTGCTCTACCATGAAAGCCACAGCTCGTTTGTTTTTCTTTGAGTTTGAGATATGAGTCTCGTGGACTTTCCTGCTTGTTCTGGCTTGGCTTTGAACTGCCACCCTCAGATCTCAGCGTACTGAGTAGCTAGGATTCCAAGTTTGAGCCACCAACACCTGACATTAATATTAACATTTTCAATACTATCTGTGTTATTAGTTAGCATTCTGTCTCAGACCTGAGATAAACTTAAAAAAGAGGAAATATTTGTTTTTGCTTTTGAGTTCAGTTTATAGTCATGTGGCCTTGTTGCTTTGGGCCTGTAGTGTAACAGTCCATCATGGCAGGACTATCTACCTACCCAGCAGAGGGTGAGAGAGAGAGAAGAAAGTACTGGAGTCCTGCCCATCTACCTTCCTTCTCACTAGCCTTCCTCCTTAAAGCCTCCACTGTCTTCCACTATTGCAGTGCGGGGGGGAAGGGGGGGCTAGGCCTTGAACACACTGCAGATTCAAACTATAGCACCGTTTTCTTTTTTCTTTTGTCGGTCGTGGGCTTGAACTCTGGGCTTGGGCGCTGTCCCTGCGTTCTTCAGCTCAAGGAGAGCGCTCTAATGCTTGAGACACAGCACCACTTCCGGTTTTCTGGAGATTAATTGGAGATAAGAGTCTCATGGGGCTGGGAAGGTGGCTCAGTGGTAGAGTGCTTGCCTTGCATGTCTGAGGCCCTGGGTTCCATTCCTCAGCACCACATAAGCAAAAAGCCAAAAGCCAGAAGTGGCGCTGTGGCTCAAGTAGTAGAGCGCTAGCCTTCAGCTGAAGAGCTGAGGGACATCGCCCAGGTCCAGAGTTCAGGCCCCTCGACCGGACCCCCCCCCCAAAAAAAAAAAAAGAGTCTCATGGACTTTTCTGCTTGGGCTGGCTTTGAACCGTGATCCTCAGATCTCAGCTTCCTCAGAAGCTAGGATTATAGGCATGAGCCACCGGAGTCCGGCTATAGCACCATTTTCTTAGTTAGAATCAGATCCTGGTGATTCCTAGTTCACATTACTGTTCCATATCTCTTCTCTTGGTTGGAGTTCAGGCATTCCTGAGAATCTCCAGTCACACACATCTTTTCAGAATGGTTGCTACTAATGTCCAGTTTGTTTGCTTGGTGAACATCTGTGACCAATTGTTCTGTGAAGGGACTTGGTCAGTACCAGAATTTAAGCACAGGATTTTTTAAAAAAGTATTTATTTATGTATTTTTGGGCTGGTCTTAGGGCTTGAACTCAGGACCTGGGCGTGGTCCCTGAGCCTCTTTGTGCTCAAGGCTGGTGCTCTACCACTTGAGCCACAGCGATGCTTCGGGCTTTTGCTGAGTAGTTTATTGGAGACGAGAGTCTCATTGACTTTCTTGCCTCTGGCCGACTTCAGACTGAGGTCTGAGGATCTCAGCCTCCTGGATAGGTAGGATGACAGGTGTGTGAGCCAGTGGCACCTAGCTAAGCATAGGATTTTATTAGTTTAAAACATGGTTTGTCTGGGTGCTGGTGGCTCTTGCCTATAATCCTTAGCTACTCAGGAGACTGAGATCTGAGGATCGCAGTGTGACACCAGTTTGGAAAGAAAAGTTCATGAGATTTATTAACCATCAAAAACGACTGGAAGTGGTGCCGTGGTTCAAGTGGTAGAGTGCTAGCCTTAAGCAAAAAAGTTGGGGACAGTGCCCAGACTTTTGAATTTAAGCCCCAGGACCTGCACATAACAAATGCAAACAAAAACACTTTTAATATTTCATTCTTGGAGGTGACTTGTGTGTCACTAAGTGCCTTTCTGTTGTCAGCCTGTGTCCACTGGCGGCTCCTTGTTCACCACCACAGTGGCATTCTGACAGAACCAACATTGCAGTGTCCTTCCGTTGAATTGCCAGCCTTACCTTGCCTTTCTTTTCTTTTCCCTCCCTCGCTCCCTCCCTCCCTCCCTTCCTTCCTTCCCTTTCTTCCTTCCCTTTCTTCCTCCTTCCTTCCTTTCCTTCCTCCCTCCTTCCCTACCTTCCTTCCTTCCTTGCCCTCCCTCCCTCCTTTCTTTCTTCCTTTCTTTCTTCCTTCCTTTCTTTCTTTCTTTCTTTCTTTCTTTCTTTCTTTCTTTCTTTCTTTCTTTCTTTCTTTCTTTCTTTCTTTCTTTCTTCCCCTCTCTCCCTCCCTCCCTCTCTCCCTCCCTCCCTCCCTCCCTCCCTCCCCAGAGCTGAGGACTGAACTCAGGGCCTTACATTTGCCAGGCAAGTGTTCTTCCACTGAGCCGAATCCTATCCCAACCTTTCATTCTTGATCAGCATTGTGTAAGAATAGGTTCTCTTTTTATCCTTCACATACACACAGTGTGTGTGTGTGTGTGCATGCGTATGTGTGTGTGCACGTGCGTGCCAGGCACTGTAGGTGCCTTTCCACAGTTGTGGGAAGCACGTCTGATTGCGTATGTTTTCATTCTTACACAAGAGTCTGGGACATGAACAGCTGAGGTTCAGTTGGGTGTGAACAGCTGTCTGTACAACACTACACGATTACATCTCACTGTATACACTGAGAGGACTTTTATCTCCAGTGTAATTCTTTGTTATCACTGCCACCCCAATCTAGCCTTTTCCTTGTTTACACTTATCTAGCTGTTTTTAGACGGAATTAAAACTCAACCTAAATTTTCTTGTCTTTTTTTTTTTCTTTACCTACAAGTAGGTGCCAAGCTATTGACTGTGCTTCTGAAATGCTTCCCTTTCATCTCTCATTGCCTGTTCCACTGTCATCCCTCCAGTAGTAACCAACCTATCACTTCTCACAACTGGACTGGGGCTCTCTCTTCACCTTCCTGCCGTCCCTCACAATGTCCTGTGCATACCAAACGTAGATGCAGATGCAGACCAAACATAGATAAATGTTTTGGGTTTGGTCAGCCTTTTTTTATTTTGCTTTGTTTGTTTGGTCATTTGTGGGGCTTGAACTCAGGGCTTGGGTGCTGTCTCTGAGGTGGTTCCCCACCCTACCCCCCCCCCCCAAAGGTAGCACTCTACTGCTTTGAGCCACAGCTCCACTTCCAGTGTTTGAGTGGTTAGTGGGAGATAAGTCATAGGAAGTTTTCTGCCCAGGCTGGCTTTGAACCATGACCCTCAGATCTCAGCCTCCTGAGTAGCTTGAGCCCCTGACACCCAGCCCCAATCTTTGTTTTAAAAGTTAAAAATTTGAGAGGATGACTCTGGGAATGTGGCTCAGTGGTAGAGAGCTTGCCTAGCATGCTTGAAGCCCTGAGTTCAACTCCTCAGTACCACATACACAGAAAAAGCCAGAAGTGGCGCTGTGGTTCAAGTGGTAGAGCGCTAGCCTTGAGCAAAAGAAGCTCAGGGACAGCACCCAGGCCCTGAGTTCAAGCCCCAGGACTGGCTAAACAGATAAATAATCTTAGAGCATCTACCTACTATGGGTGCTACCTCCCAGAACTGCAGGAAAAAAATGAAAATGTGTTTCTGAGCAACAAGCACCAACAATAAAACAAAAAGGCAAATGACTCCAGGAAGCTGTGCCATTTTTACCTCCTGTCTTAGGTGTGGAACCCAGGAAAGTCATCAGCCCCGATGGGAGACCTTTGCCGGCTGGTGAAGGCTGGTGAAGGCAGACATCTGACTGGACCCGCACAGAGCATGTGTGTCCTGGCTAGGATCTGCCTTTCCGTCTGTGTAGCCATGCTTGTCCAGCTTAGTGCCTCCCACCCCAGCCTGGTAGGCACCACACTCCCTGCTTTTTCAGTCATTGGGCATTGTTTGTGTCATGGTATTTTGTGTGTGTGTGTGTGTGTGTGTGTGTGTGTGTGTGTGTGTGTGTGTGTGGAAGATTAGGCAATTTTGAATACTTTTTTTAAACAGCCTTTGGAGCCACTATTCCTAATTTAAACATTTGCAGAAAAGTCATTCTAGTTTCACACATTTATTGTGTAATTAACATTTTTCCAGTTGATGATTTTGAGTTATAGTCAACACTGAGGGAAGGAGCTGTTTGGTTTCCACAGCATTGTAGCCGGTGACATAGCTGAGTCTGGTCACTGCATACAAAGGAGCAGAACAGACCTGCTAGCCTTTGGGGGCTGCGCAGATAAAGGTTTGCCCACGTAGCTGCTTTCAGGCCCCTCGGCAGTGCAGTTGCTCTGGCTGATTTATACATTCCTGCTAAATTGGCATGCCACAATCCTTTGGGGTTAAATTAACGTGTACCAAGTTAGAAAGCATCAGCTGCCAGTCTGGGTGCCTTCTGGAGGCTAGTGTGCCTTTACTCCCATGTCCTGAGCCGGCACTCTAGGCAGTCTCTGTGGCCAGCAGCTGCCAGAGTCCCTCAGGGGCCCGCTGCCCTGCCTTTGTGCATGAGGGGTTCTGGTCCCACACGGGGCTTTCATCTAGATGTACATTGTAGTCGGTCCTGGGCAAATCAGGAAGATTTGCAACTCCAAAAGCAAATACAACCAACATGACTTTATTCCTTAGCCTCTCCTTCCCCCCTCCCTCCCTCCTCTAAATAAACTCAAAGGAATTATTGTGACTAAATGGCAGCAATATAAATCTGTATATTGATTCTTGGAAGTTGAAGAAAAGAAACAAATTGGTAAAAGGTTAAAGAAAACTTACACAGGGAATAGGTACGCATTACAAAAGGAAAGTGTCTGGAGTGTTATTTAAGAAAAGCTACAGTCGAGTGACTGGCTATATTAAGGAAATTTCATGTTCCGTATGTCATTAGACTGTCCTTGGTCTGGAATCTGGCTGTAAGGCGGGCAGGATTTTTTAAAGTGAGCGGTTGTTCATCCTTAGCGGGCATGTTTTCTAACCGCTGTCTTCTTCCCCTTCCCCCAGAGGTAGTCTGGGTGCCCCTTGCTCAGTCGTGTGTGTGTGTGTGTGTGTGTGTGTGTGTGTGTGTGTGTGTGTGTGTGTGTGTGTGTGTGTGTGTGTGTGTGTGTGTGTGTGTGTGTGTGTGTGTGTGTGTACATGTGCACACGTTAAGCAGGCTTTTCCCTAATGAGCTGTGGCACCAGCTGCAAGAGAGGCAAATCCTGTTACTCTCCGCAGCTCCTCTGAAGCCACAGAGCTGTGGTAGGAATGGAGTCTCCTTTTACCCCTTTCTGCTGTTTTCTTTCCCCGTCCTCTGCTGTCCCTGAGCATCTTGGCAAAGTTCAGATTTCTGTGCTCACAGTTCAATGCGCACAGTGAAAGAATACAAAAGGCCCAAGGAGAGAAAGTGAGAAGAGGAAATAAAAAAAGCTTGGGGTGGATGTCTTTAGGAGGAGGGTCCCTTGTGCCTTAGTCTAAGACTTAAGCTCTGGGTTGAAACCTTAAGTAGTAAAGCTTTGAATAACCTGGATCGCTGGACTCTCTTTGGAGACAGTTTTATCCGTACTTAAAGCAGTGGGTTATGTATGAAGAGAATTCAAATTCCTTATATCAAAAAACAGGATACTGGTATCTCCTCAGTCTTTGCTCTCTTTCCATAGAGGAAGATGAGATAAATATAATATTACTTTGTGCAGCATTTGTTTTGTGTATCACGGGTGGTATTTACCTCCCTTCTTTGTCCATACCACCCCTTGGAGACCACATACTTCGTGTGAGTAACACACAGCATCTTGCTGTGAAAAGTATTTTTTAATTATGGTAACAATTTTAAAACATTTATATCATTGCTACAATTAAAAGTTAACCCATTAGTCGGGTGCTGGTGGCTCACACCTGTAACACTAACTACTCAGGAGGCTGAGATTTGCGGATCACAGTTCAAAGCCAGCCCGGGCAGAAAAATCCCTATAATTTTTTTTTTTTGCCAGTCCTGGAGCTTGAACTCAGGGCCTGGGTGCTGTCCCTGAGGGCCTGGGTACTGTCCCTGAGCTTCTTTTGTTCAAGACTGGTGCTATACCACTTGAGCCACACCTCTGCTGCTGGATCTTTCTGTGTATGTGGTACTGAGGAATCAAACACAGGACTTCGTGCATGCTAGGCGAGCACTCTACCACTAAGCCACATTCACAGCCCCCTATGAGATTCTTATCGCTAGTGAACCACTCAAAAACCAGAAAGTGGAGCTGTTGCTTAAAGTGGTAGAGCAAAAGCCAAAAGAAAAAAGAAAAATCATGAAAATGACTTTTTTCCTGTTAACAAGATTTCATTGTACAGTAATTAATTACCATTAGCCACCAGTGTGTTTCTGTAGTATTATTTTCATTGTTATATTCAGTAGTGTATTTTTATGGTTGTGAAACAAACACATCTCCAGAGCTTTTCATCTTGCACAACTCAAACTACTCTTTAAACAGAGATGGGGAAAGTCTGGCCTGAGGCCCATTGAAGGCCTAGGAAGTCAGTTGGTAAATGAGGGGACAGACAGACAGGAATGTATCTGCTCTGATTGTACTGATAACTTTGTATGGCCCATAATGATGTTATAAAAGGCCATATGACCTTTGGCAGGAAAATATTTCTACACCTTTGCAAAAGTTTCTTTCTCTTTTTTTTGTTGGTCATGGGACTTGAACTCTGGGCATGGGCACTGTCCCTCAGCTCCAGGTGAGCGCTCTACCACTTGAGCCACAGTGCCACTTCCTGTTTTTCTAGTGGTTAAACTGGCGAAAAAAATCTCATGGGCTTTCCTGCCCAGGCGGGCTTTGAACCCTGATCCTCAGATCTCAACCTCCTGAATAGCTAGGATTACAGGTGTGAGCCACCTAGGCCCAGTTTGGTTCTAGTTTTTAATGATAACTTAAAAAAATTGTTGTTACAAGGGTGACCGGTCACAATTACATAAGTCAGATAATGAGTACAGTACATCTCTTTTTGGACAATGTCACTCCTAATGATTTAACCATCTTCTTAACTCAGGTCTGGCATTTGTGCATCCATGCCTGCATGCCTCTCCCCCATCCTAGTATATTTCCAGGTGGCGTTCTGTTATATTAAACATAGTATTGTAGAATTACGTTTTAAAAGGCAGTCTTGTATTTGAACCTGTTTGTCTACAGACTGTACTGAGTTATTTACCATATTCTAGGACCTATGGTGTGGGGGTAAATGGGAAGCAAGGAAAGGGGCTGGAATATTGTTTGAAAGACAGCATGGGCCTGTTCATTTCTCCTAATCCAACAGTCCGGACTCTGTATCCTTCTATTGTACTTATCCTATAAGAAAGCAAACTTTTCTCCCAGAGAGAAGCCTGAGAAGCCTCTTGTCTCACTTAGTAGTTGACTGAAGATCATTTATGATTTTGTTCCCCCTTCATATTGATTTAGGGAGCCTGGGGGCGAGCTCAGTGGTTGAAGCCTTCTCTACAGGTGCCAGGCCCAGGAGCTGTCCTCAGCCAAAAAAGTTAATGCACATCTTACATTCTACTCCAAATCATGATTATTTTTTAAAAATAAAGTCACCATTAAATGTTTTCCAAGTCTGGTCTCTAAGAGATCACGCATATCCTATGTTAGACTTCTGGCAGTCCTCTCTTGAGCAATGCCCTCCTGGTTCTTGCCTTATGTTCTCAAGTGTGGCTGTTAAAACAACTTAATTTGGTATGTCCTCTGTGTGTGTGTATGTAGACGCACATGCACGAGTGCACGTTTGCCTAGGATTTGAACTCAGAGTCTGGGCATTGTCATTGAGATTTTTTTGCTCAAGGCTAGTGTAGTGCTCTGCCACTTGAGCCATAGCTCCAGTCCTGGCTTTTTGGTGGTTAATTGGAGTCTCATGGACTCCTGTCTGGGGCTGGCTTTGAAGTTCAGTCCTCAGATCTCGGCCTCCTAGGTAGTTAGAATTACTTGGCAGAGCCAGTAATATATTTAGTAATAATATAAACTCTAGGAGACATTACATAGTTCAGTCTAAGCACCTCTAATGAAAAATGAGCATTTTTGGGCTGGGACTTTACATCAGTGGAATAGTACTTGGCGTGTGCAAAGGCCTGGGTCCCATCTCTACTATTCTTCAGAGTTGGAAGCCACACTTAAGAGCAAGCAAGTTGCACTTTTGATGTACTCTGGGAGAGGAGGGACTCATAGGCAGGTGTGTTGCAGGGTACATAGCTACTGTAGTTCAGGCATCGAAATTGGAGGATTGGCAAAGTGAAATTCACCTGGGAAGACCGTAGAGAAAAGTCTTTGTGCCTGGTGCTGGTGGCTCACACCTTTAATCCTAATTACTCAGCAGGCTGAGATCTGAGGATTGTGGTTCAAAGCCAGCCTAGGCAGGAGAGTAGTCCGTAACACTCTTAGCTCCAGTAAACCACTCAGAAAACTGGACGTGGCACTGCGGCTCAAGTGGTAGAACGTTCACCTTGAGCTGAAGAGCTGAGGGACAGCACCCAGGCCCAGAGTTTAAGCCCCACGACCGACCAAAAAAAAAAAAAAGTCTTTGTGTGATGTACAGTTGGCCCAGAAAAGGGATTTCCAGGCCCTAGACTGTACACATGAGTGTTTGCAAACGTAAGCAAAACAAAGGCATCTCACTAAGGCATTACTCTCCAGATGATGTAAGAGCCGTCTTATTCTAGCAATCTCCTCTAGACATGCAGGAGTAGCATCATTAAAGTAAAAGTTGCCAAATTTCTTCCTCCCAGTTCTGTTTAGTTCAAAATACAGTGCTGCAGTTGGTTTATTTTTGAAACCGTTATATAACAAAGAGTACTTGTAATTGATTATAAAGAATTTAATGCTCCTGTATTTTGTTTTGCCACTAAATTAGAAAACTATACAATATGCAAACTAGTTGATTATACAGCTAGCATGGCTTTGCAAAAAAGAAATACGCACCTGTATCACAGCCATGGGGCTGGGATGAGATCTGGAGGATTGCCGTTAGTAAGTAGTCAGCCGGGAACCGTTTCCAAGCTCCGTCTCCAAAATAGACAACAAAAAAGCAGGCTGAGCTGGGCGCCCATGGCTCACACTTGTAACCCTAGCTGCAAAAGGGGCTGAGAGCTGAGGATTGTGCTGCCAAGCCAGCCTGTGCAGGGGAGACCCTAAGACTCAACTCCAGAAAATTACTCAGAAAAAGCTGGAGGTGGTGCTGAGTTTAAGTGACAGAGCGCTAGCTTTGAGCAGATTAAGCTCAGGACAGCTCTCAGTCCCTGAGTTCAAGCCCTAGGATCAACACACACACACACACATGCACACACGCATGCACGCACGTGTGCGCGCGCGCGCGCACGCACGCACACACACACACACACACACACACACACACACACACACACACACACACACACACACACACACACATACACATACTGGGCCTCAAGTGTTAGAATACAGGTCTAGCAGGTGCAAGACCTGAGTTCAGTCCCTGCCCCCCATTACTGTCTTCCCCAACCTCCTCCCTCCCACACACAAACACTGGGGCTCAAGTGTTAGAATACAGGTCTAGCAGGTGCAAGACCCTGAGTTCAGTTCCTGCCCCCCATTACTGTCTTCCTCAACCCTCCCCAAGAACTGTGGGTATGTCTTCCAGAGTGTAGACAAAAGGAATGGGAGGGATGGTAGGGGCAGTAAGAGAAACTCCAGGAAAAACCTGAAAGCTCTCTTTGCTCCTCTTGCAGCAGTAACTGGGGGAAGAGGGAAAATGGCAGCAAGACCTTTGCTTCATTGACCAGCCATTTTCTGTTGTTTGGGCTCTGTGTTTTTGGTGGTAGTGTAGATTTTAAGAAGTCTCAGTATTTAATCTCTCTCTTTCCTCTTCTCTCTCAGGAGTTAGAGGCAGCTCTTCACAGAGATGATGTGGAGTTTATTAGCGATCTGATTGCCTGCTTGCTTCAGGGCTGACATCAGCAAAGGGATATCAAGTGAGTAACTACTAACTGTGCTCTTAGCACATATTTATCGCACAGGGATAGCTAGCCAATCATAGCATCTACCCCTAGTCCATATAAGACAGTATACCCTAATGCATAATATGCAAATGAGCTCCCAGGCTCTGTGTCTGCGCTTTCTTTTTTTTTTTGGCGGGGGTGGGGGGGGTGGGGGGGGGAGGTCCGGTCATGGGGCCTGAACTCTGGGCCTGGGCGCTGTCCCTCAGCTCTTCAGCTCAAGGCTAGCGCTCTACCACTTGAGCCACAGCGCCATTTCCGGCTTTTTTCTTTTTGCTTATGTGGTGCTAAGGAATTGAACCCAGGGCCTCATGCATGCAAAGCAAGCGCTCTACCACTGAGCCACCTTCCCAGCCCCTGCTCATTCTTTACTGTGATGGTTGAGTTTGCTTTTCACAAATCTGTTACCATTTACTCGTAGCTACACCAGCTGCCACTCAAGTGTAGAATTTTTGTCTCTTGTTTGTGCCTATTTCTGATTTTTGTTTGAAATATTGGTGAAATACCGCCTAACAAAACGATAGAGTTTTCTATATTTCTTGCACTTGTGTCTTCTGTTGTCCACATAACCTGGTAGCAGTAGCATAATTTACTTGGTGCCTCTGGGCTCTCTGATGCCGTTATAACTGGCAAATAAATAGCTCTCTAGTGTCTGTGAAGGCACTAGCAAGTAAATTTGATCAATGTTGACAAAACTGTTTTGTGCTGAGATCTGTTTTCTTGGTGGTGGTTGTCTTTGGAGCCTGGGATGGGCTGTGTTGTACAGGCTAGTCTAGAACTCCTGGGTTCAAGGGGTTCTCCTTGAAGTTCTCACCCTTCTGGATAGCTGGACTACAAGTATGTGCCACTGCACCTCACCTTTCCCTTATTTTTGGAAAAGAGCCCTGACATTTGTTAGCCTTCCCTTTTGTAGAGCCCCTGCCTAGCATGCATGAGGCCCTGGGTCTGTTTATTTCCTCTTGCTGCACAAATAAACACTCCCCAAAGTAGAGATGCTGGATTCTGAGGAGGGTCTCATGGTTCTCTGGGCCCTTGTGGACTCTCCGAAGCTCCTTGGCTTTGCTGGGGTGCACGGCCGTGCCAGGCCCATGTCCCCCTGAGAACCAGGAGCAGACTCGCCCCGGCCGATAGACACGACAGGTGAAAAGGTCGAGCAATCAGCACAAGTTGCAAAAGCATTATCAGAGATGTATTTTTATAAGTACAAAAGAAGGAAAACTGAGGGTACATGTAAATGGACAAAATGTACAAAGCAGTTGACAGGCTGCCTCACACAACTCAGGAGCGCTGTTCTGTCTCCTGGGCAGGGAGAGTGTCGGTGTTCACATTGATGGGTGATTGGGGTTATCTGCACTGTGTGGGTCCAGCACTTGCACTTGTAGAGCAGGGGTCTGAGGTTACATGCTTTCAGAGTCGTAGGAGCCAACAGCTCTGGAGCACGCCCAAGTTCTGCTAGTAGTAGAATATTGCCTATCTTCTGTTCCCCAAGGTTGATGATAAGCACCTGGGTTCTTCTGTTCACTCTTGCTGGGGTTTCTTTTTCCATTTTCTTCTCTAGTATACACAGGGGTGTTTTTGTTGTTTTTGTTTTGTCAGTCCTGGGGCTTGAACTCAGGGCCTGGAAACTGTTGCTGAGCTTATTTTGCTCAAGACTAGCACTCTATCACTGAGCCATGATGCCACTTCTAGCTTTTACTGTGTGTGTGGTACTGAGGAATTGAACCCAGGGCTTTATTCATGCTAGGCAAGCACTGTACCACTGAACCACATTCCCAACCCCACTTTCTTTGTTTTGTTTTGCTTTGCTTTCAAAAACAAAATCTAATACTGAAAGTTTGTCCTTTAAACATTATCTCTTTGGAAATTACAGTGCTCCTGCTAAATGTGTTTATTTGAACTTGTGACATCATGCAGTAAAATCACATATCTTCAGCATACAGGCCACTTCTGTGTGTGCGCATGACTGGGTCTGTGTACTGGTTTGGGGGTTTGAACTAAGGCCTGGGTACTGTCCTTTGGCTTTTTTTGCTCAAAGCTGCCTATCATTTGAACCACAGCTCCACGTCTGGCTTTCTGGTGGTTAATTGGAGATAGGAGTCTCATAGACTTTTTCTGCCAGGGATGGCTTTGAACTAGGAGCCTCATGTCTCAGCCTCCTGAGTAGCTAGGATTACAGATGTGAGCCACTGGCACCTGGCAGGCCAATGGATTTGAACAAATGAATGTGCCATGTAGTCATCATTCTGCTCAGAAACATAGAACATTTCCATCTTCCCAGAAAGTTGTCTTTGTAGTTGCTCTCCCATGTAAACTGGTCTGGCTGTCAGCGGCCTCAGTTTTACTAAGATACCTTGTGGTAGTGTTGTAGAATTTATGCTAATGGGACAACACACTGTCAAGTCCAGCTTCTTTCATTCAGTGCAATGTCTGCAGAATTCTTTGGGATTGCTGTTTGTATTAATTTGTTCATTTTGGCCAAGTGAAGGATTAAATTGTATCTAGTGAAAAATAAATTGCAAGCTGTTTATCCTTTCCATGTGTTGCTTTCCATGTGTTTCCATGTGTGTTGCTTTTGAGGTTGTTACGATAAAGCTACTGTGAGTATTTGCATGCAAATGTTGCTGTAAATGTGTTTTCATTTATTTTGAGAATTTCTGAATCTTATGGTAATGGTATGTTTAACGGCAAGAAACTGCCAAACTCTTTTTCCAAAGTGGTTGTGACATTTTATATTTCTACTAGTGAAATAGGAGAAGTCTAGTTGCTTGCTCTATATCTTTACCAACATTTGCTCTTTTAATTTCACCTATTCTCTTGTCTTTAAGATAGTAACTCACTGTCATTTTAATTTGTATTTTCCCGATGACCAGGAATGTTGGACATCGTTCTTGTTCATTTGTACATCTCTTCTTGGTGAAACATTTACTCACATCTTTTGATTACTTATGTTCCGTTAGGGGTATTTACTAGTTTGTAGATGGAACTGTTTAGATTTTTTATGCAGTCTGGATGTAAGTCCCTTGTTAGACATACAATGTCAAAGTGTAAATATTTGCTCCTAGTGTGTATTTTCCATTTATGTTTTTAAAGAACAAGAGTTTTTATTTAGCTGGGCACTGATGGCTCACACCTGTAATCCAAGCTACTCAGGAGGTTGAGATCTGAAGGTTGTGGTTCAAAGCCAGCTCTGGCAGGAAAGTCCTAAGACTCATCTCTCCAGTTAACTACCAGAAAACCAAAAGAGGCTTTGTGGCTCCAAGTGATAGAGAGCTAGCTTTGAGTGCTAGCCTTGAGTGAAAGACCCCAGGGACAGTGCCCAGTCTCTTGAGTTAAAGCCCCATGACCTCCCTCCCTCCAAAAAAAGTTTCATTTAGTTCAAGTCAATGTAATATATTTTTTCCTATATATTTCACATTTTTTTCTGTGTGCGAAATCAGTGATACTACAAAAGGATCATTTTCACATGCTTTCTTTTAGCGATTTTTCCAGATTTAGCTTCTTATAAGTTGTCTTCTCGCTGCATTTAGGGCTAGCATTTTCTGCCGAGATAAGAAGTCCCAGGATTTTTTTCCTTTGGCTGTCTTGATTTGGAGCCCTACTGTTCCAGATCTTAGCCTTCCTCAGAATTGGGATGACAGGCGTGGAATGCCCAATTCTGTGTTTGTTGGTTGGCTGGCCTCAAACCATGGTCTTCCCAGGTCATCTCAGCCGTGTGATGTAGCTTGGGGCAGCACCTGTGTGATGTCTTGTTGTTAGGTGTTTATAGAACTTCTCTAGGTATTCTTGTCAAATCACCCCATTTATTATTGCAAAATTCCAATTTCAGTATTTTTTGAGTTGGTCCTAAGATTAGCTCACAGCTGGTGCTGTATGCCTTGAGCCATACCTCCATCTAGGATTTTTTTTGCTGTTTTTGTTTTGTTTTGTTTTAGATAAGAATCTCAGGTTGTCTGTTGGGCTGGCTTTGAACCATGATCCTCAGATTTCATCCACAGGCTTAGCTACATTGTAAAGTCCTGTCCAAAACAAAACAAAAGATCTGTTAGCTATTTTGGCCTAGGTTCTGTGATCTTAAAGAAGAAACACTTTCAAGCTGGGTACCTGTAATTCAGGAGTCTGAGATCTGCAGATCAAGCCAGCCTAGGCAAGAACCTATGAAACTCTATATTTCCAATTAACAAGTAAAAGTACCAGAAGTGGAACTGTGGATCAAGTGGTAGAGCCCTAGCTTTGAGCAAAAAAGCTCAAGGACAGCACCCCCAGGTCCTGAGTTCAAGCCTCAGGATTCACATCTACCCACACAAATAAAGGATAGACACTGTCAGTCAGTGGCTGTGGCTCCAGTACTGGGGATGGTGCACTGCTGCGCTCTACCGCAGGCCTCAGATTATCTTATACAACCTCTTCACTTGCTGATTTACAAGAACTCCTGCTAAATATTGTCTCATCAATCATGTGCATGCATTAGTTAAGCCTCACCAATGCTTGAAGCGTGTGGAAGGAGGCGATTCTACTTTTCACTTAGTCTGCATTGTGTATGGTTCTTTGCCTTAGTAAGGAGACTGGATACCTTTTCATGTCCCTGACATGTGCTTCTAAGAGGTCAATAGCTGCCTGTTTTCTATGATATCCCAAACACATTGCAGCTGTTAAATCAGTTGCTTTGCCTAGTCATGAATTCTGCCAGTTCCAGCCAGCTGACCCTTAAAAGTGGCCAGTACCCCAGCCCTCTGCCTCTGTCTGTGGGCTGGCCAATAGAAGGGAAGTGTCGTCTGTCTGAAGCTGGCTGAAGAGCTCTTTGCTGACTTCTATCAAGTGGCTAACCTTGGGTGTTAGAAAGCAGTTGACTCATCCTTGTTTTCATTCTCTTTCTACTGCTCTGTCTTGGTTTCTTTGCTATAAGAAACAGGTAACTTCAAGTAGGTCTTCGTCTCTTTATTCATGCAATACTAACTTACAACCAGTGGTCTTTCCTAATATTTTGAATAGGAAAGTAAAGAGAAAATGGATCTTTAAGAGTATTTGGAGGCTGGGAATGTGGCTCAGTTGTAGAGTGCTTGCCTAGCATGCATTTGAATTCCTGAGTACCACATACACAGAAAAGACCAGAAATGGCACTGTGGCTCAAGTGGTAGAGCACTAGCCTTGAGCAGAAGAATTCAGGGACCATGCCCAGGCCCTGAGTTCAATCCCCAGGCCTGGCATGTACACATGTACGCATGCACGCATGCATGCATAAATAAATAAATAGGATGAGCAAAAGATTAGACAGTTGTCTCCACTTCGTAGTTTGCTGTTGACTTGCGTGTGCTGCTGCCTGTGTTTTAAGAGTTCTCTGTGGGGAGCTCTTAGGACACGTTTATCTTCTTTGGAACTTCATGTAGTTGGTCTAATACATAAAGCAGCCAAGACCGTCAGATCCTCCTTGTTGCCATTGATAAGTTTGTCAGCTCTCAAGCCACAGCTTTGTGTACATTCATGTATTTTTGTCTGGGCCTTATGGATAGGCCTCAGACATTCCACAGCTACCTGGAAGACATTATCAACTACTGCTGGGAGCTTGAGGAGGGGAAACCCAACCCCCTGAGAGAAGCCAGTTTCCAAGACCTGCCTCTTCGTACCCGTGTGGAGATTCTGCACCGCCTCTGTGATTACCGGCTAGATGCAGATGATGTCTTCGATCTACTCAAGGTGCTTCCCTGAAAGCCCTTTCTCTAGCACAGTAAAAACCCAGTAGTTGAGAATGGAGCTTTGAAATCAGAGCCTAGACACTGTCCCTAAGCTTTTTTGCTAAAGGCTAGTGCTCTACCACTTGAGCCACAGTGCTG
>NW_027203589.1:0-67080 GCF_024711535.1 Dipodomys merriami
AAAATACCATACAGAGGGGTTACAATTACATGAGCAAGGTAATGAGTACATTTCTTATCAAGCATTGTTCCCTCCTGCTTAGTTTCCCTTTACCATCCCTGCCCTCCCAACTCTAACCCCGTCCCCCTCACCCCTCCTTTCTGCCAAATTAGTAACGTTCATTTTTCGACATAACATCTTGAAATTCTCATTGTTGCAATGGGTCCACCTGTATCCTTATTTAAACAATTTGCGTTTTCCCTTCCTCTCCCCAAATTATACCAACATCATATACAATGAAAACAGGGGGGAGAGAAATACAAAGCAACAGAAAAAAATCATCTTATAAATATGATAGAAACAATAGCATTTGAGTACTTATCTTGGGGTTCATTTTGCCTAACCTGAACTTATCTGACTGTTTCTGCTTGTCTCAGAAATATACTAGTTATTACAAATAAGGGAAACTATGAGACCTATGTTTCTTTGGACCTGGCTTGCTTCACTTAATATAATTTTTTCCAAGTCTTTCCATTTCCTAACAAATGGGGCAATGTCATTCTTTCTGATGGAGGCATAGAATTCCATTGTGTATATATATCACATTTTCTTGATCCATTCATCTACTGAGGGGCATCTGGGTTGGTTCCATTTCTTAGCTATGGTAAATAATGCTGCAATAGACATAGTTGTGCTGGTAGCTTTGGTATGGTCTTGTTTGTGATCATTCCGGTAAATGCCCATAAGTGGGATTTCTGGGTCATAGGGGAGCTCTGGCCTTGTCCATCATTTCATTCCCTTCACAGAGGAGAAAGCTGTGGTAACACATGATGGAGAAGCTCCTTGCACAGACTTACCTAACAAACAACAAACAAAGCCAGAAGGCAAACTCTGGAGGCCAAAGAGTAAGCCAGTGAGGTGCTCTGTCTCCAGCTTTGCCTCAGGCAATGAATCTCTTTCTATCCTTGATGAATATAATGGCTCTCTTCCACCAGCTTTGGTAGGCAGGTATTCTAATACTATAAGTATTCCTTATTTTAAGGCCCCAGAATATCTGTCTCAACAATAGACCCTCTCGTGCCAGGCTCTGGTGGCTTATGACTGTAATCCTAGCTACTCAGGAGGGTGAGATCTGAGGATCGTGGTTCAAAGCCAGCCAGGGCAGGAAAGTCCCTGAGAATCTTATCTCCAATAAACCACCAGAAAACAGGAAGTGGCACTGTAGCACTAGTGGTTGAGCACTGGCCTTGAGCTGAACAGCCTAGGGACATAGTTCAAGCCGAGTTCAAGCCCCAGGACCAACAAAAACAAATAAACAAATAAAACAATAGGCCCTCTCTCAAAGGCGATTTTTAATCAGACCTAATAGTCTTTCAATTGGTAGTTGTATTCCATGTGAATTTTTTATTACATGTATGTTTGTTCTTGTGTCTAATACAGTAGTTTCTTTGCAATTTACTATAAGTTTCTTTTGCTATATTTGCTGAATCAATAGTTATTTTTGATATTAGTCTGAAAAATTCCTTCAAGAAATAATGAGTGATGCATGCAAGCTCAGGTTTCAAATTCCAGCTGTTGGGGAGACAGAAAAACATTATAGTTTAAGGTAAGCCTGGGTAAAATGTTTGCAAGACTCTATCTCTAAATTCAAGCAAAAAAGTCCTTGTGGTGCGGTTCAAGTAAAGCACTTACATAACAAGGTCCTGAGTTAAAATCTCAGTACTGATAAAAATTAAACAAAACAAAACTGGAAGTCATAAAATTTCTCTTAGATATTTTTTGTCAGTCGTGGAGCTTGAACTCAAGGCCTGGGAACTGTCCCTGGGGTCTTTTGCTCAAGGTTAGCACTCTACCACTTTGAGCCACAGTGCCATTTCCCGATTTCTGCTGGTTAAGTGGAACTAAGGTTTTCATGGACTTTCCCTTCACCAGGCTGGCTAGGATTACAGGAGTGAGACACCAATATCTGGCATATTTTAGAGTGTGTATGTGCCTGAGGCTTGAATTCAGGGTTTTTGTTCTGTCCCTGACCTTTCATGCTCAAGGCTACCACTTGAGCCATAGCTCCACTTCTGCTTTTCTGGTTCTTAACTGGTGGTAAGAGTCTCATAAGCTTTCCTGCCAAGTCTGGCTTCAAACCATTATCCTCAGATCTCAGCCTCCAGAGTAGGTAGGGTTACAGCTACCAGCACCTGGTTCTTTTACTTTTTTTAGTTAAAATCAATTTTGCTCAATCCTTTATCTGATAGATGTATTATATCTGATTCTACTACTTGAAGATGTCATTCCATTACCTTCAGACATCTGCTATTGCTCCTGAAAAATCTACATTCTGCTACGTAAAAATTAATTTTGATGTAACCAAGTAATTACTGTTAATTAAAAAAAAATGATTGTCCTGTTGAAAAACTCCCTTCATACCTTCATATTAAGATAATATTCTCTCCTATTATATTCTATTAATGTTACTCATTTGCTTCCCAGATTTAGATTTTTAATTATTCTGAACATATATCCTGGGCATGTAGTATTAAGAATATATATTTACCATTTCATTTTTGATTTACTGCTATTTTTCATCATCTTAGAATGATTTTTAATTGTAAGTTCTGCCAGGGACCATGCAGCCCCTGTGCAGACACCTTCCTACCCCTTTGCCAATTTTCCACCCAGTATCTGTTACCTAGTTAACTAGCATACCTGGAAACAGTCACCTCCCCTTTCTGCTAGGTCACATCCTGGCCACCTCTAGTCATATGCCTCCCATCTGACCATAGGAAGATCCCAGGCACTGAGGTCACATCCAGATCCAGTGTAGCCACACCTTTCCCCTACCTGGCTACATCTCCTGCAGTCCCTGGCCTAGATAAATCATAGTAAATTAAGATTAATAGACTTTTTCAGAGAACCACACAGACATCCAGGTACAGAGAACAAACAAAGGTTTATTGACAGGAAAGGGGGCCTGCAAGACTCCTTCTTCCAAGGGAGAATGAGAAGAAGCACTGGCTATTGTCTGGGTGCCTATATAACCTAGGGGTTTAGGAAGGTCTAGAAAGGGTAAGAGTGGTGTGGACATGTGGGCCAGAGGCTTCAAAATCATGTAAGACTAGGATTTATAGCTGCTGTGCAAATGGTAGATAAGGGTCCTGTAGCTGCCCAGACCTGAAGGTCACTCTAATGGGCTCTTGCTGCCTTATATGGTGGCAGCTCCCCCAGCGAAGTGCCATCCCAAGGTAAGGCGGGTTGGAAGTTAATTATTTACTGCCTTTACTACCTGGGCCTGGTGTTGCATAGGAAAGTGGCATGCTAAGCTGCGGAGAAGGGAAGGAGTGCACTAAGCTATAGGAAAGTATTCATTGCCCTAACAATAAGACCTGGCCCAGGAAGTGGGTCTCCCCATTCAGCCATGCCTTTCCACCATGCATGGTGGGAGCAGCAGTTAGGTAAATACACATCTTTTCCTGCCTGGATACTGCATGTTCTCTTCACAGGCTACTTAATGAAACCTACCCATTTAATATACCTTACTTTCATTATTTATAAAGTTTCTTTACTCTAAATAACCTTGTTAAAATCTTTATTCTAATTAGCATGAAGTTATATAAAATTATCTGTATTATTCTAATTACCTTCTTAACTATTGTATGTATACTTTCCACATATATTTTTCTTTATATGTCTTACTTTTGATTTGAAATAGAAATTTTTATTTCTCTTGAGTTTGCTTTCCCCAAATCTGGCTTATAAAATTTGTCATTTTAACAATTTCTACTTGAAAATATTTGTATTAATTATAACAATCTGTTTTAAAATTCATAGCTTGGGCTGGGAAGGAGGGCGATTGCCTTCCATGCCTGAGGCCCTGGGTTCAATTCCTTAGCACCACATAAGCAAAAGGAAAAAAAGCCAGAAGTGGTGCTGTGGCTCAAGTGGTAGAGCACCAGCCTTGAGCTGAAGAGCTGAGGGACAGAGCCCAGGCCCATAATTCAGGCCCCACGACTTTGCCCAAAAAATAAAAAATAAATAAAATTCATAGCTTATCTCTTTTTATTTGTTTGGCCTTTTAATCACTTTTCATTATTGTTTACTATGGAAAATACATCGAATTACGATGAAACATTAGCTGCATCTAATATTTTTTAAATAGTAAGTCCTAATTTTCATTACTTTATCATAATTTTCAGCTTTTGAATAGACATTTGTGACATTTCCCAAACCTGAAAGTACATACTGGAACATTTAAATAACATTTTATGAAACAAATACTGAGAAATGGTTGGGCTTTTATTTATTGGTTTTAAAAATGTGTTTTCTAATCTTGTCTGTTCTGCTCCAGTGGATAAACTTCAACAACTCTAACAGTTGCTAAAAATCTTGAATTTCCTTTTTCCGACTTTCCTGAGAAACATAAATTTAAAATGTGTAAGTACTTTATAATAATTAATGCAATCCTGACTAGGGTACTATTATTTTTTCCACTTCAGAAATGAGGAAACAAGCAAAATCATATTAAGTAATCTGCCCAATGTCAAAATCTAGTAAACGAAAGAGACAATTTTAATTTACATGATCTGGGTATAGAGGCCATACTTTTAAACATTGCTCTATTCTCTTTGTTAATTTTGGACCCAGTAAATCCCCATATAAAACAAATTTTTATTAAGTCATACAGGCTGGTGTTAGTTATTACCTGAGGAGTTAAAAGACTGGTATGGGTACACATTTGAGGGAAGAAACTATACTAGTACATAAGCATGGATAAAACAAGAGAGATGACTAAGGACATAATAACAAGAAGCATTCCTAAGGAAGATCACAGTGATATCCTAAAGTACAACAAGATACTGCTAGGGACAATTTATATTAAGGCTATAAAAATGTTCACTCAGAAATATTAAAGAAAAGGAACACAGTTAGAGTCCAAGCTTCCTAGAATTAGATGGTTCCAAATACTTTAGCTAATTATTGCAGAACTAAAGACATCTTTAACTTAGACTATCTATCTACATTTTGTGTATTTTTTCTTTCATACATTTTTATTTTTATAAAGGTGATGTACAGAAAGGCTACAGGTACATGTCAGATAAAAAGTACATTTCTTTTTTAACAATGTCATTTCTTCCCTCACTCTCTCCCACTTTTTCCTTCTTGTCCTCATCCACAAGTTGTATAGTTCATTTTCAACATAATATCTCCTGAGTACCATTGCTACCTTTGTTCACTCTTAGTTCCTCCATTTCTGTACCCTTCCTAAAGGAACAAACAAAAGGAAAAGAAAACACAAACAGCAACAAAGTAGAAAACTTCCTCTTTCTATTTCCTGGAGTTCATTTTGATTAATATTATTTTATATATTCAGATGCTCATAGGTTTTGCACCTTTGTGCACCTAACATATTTTAAAAGAAAAAGTATGTCTACAGACTTGAAGGTGTTAACAGAAAAACAGACAATTACATTTAAGAAAGTTGCCTCTAGTCTTATCAGGTGGTTAGTTAAGACTCAATTGTGTGGATGAAAGCTTTGTTTCCCATCACTGACAATTCCCTAAGAAAATCAGCTTTAGTAAAGAAGGATTTGTTTTCAGAGGTCTTAATTCACAGTTGTTGTCTCTGTATTGTTTCTAGGCCTGAGGAAATGCAGAACATCACAGTGAAGGAAGATGCTCAATTCAAGTAGGATGGGAAGTAATGGGGTGGGACAGAGACAAGACACATTTCCCAGGGCACCCCACCAAGGACTCACTGCTTCATCTAGGTTCCACTGCCTAAGTGATCATCCTCTCCCAATAGCCCATCAAATTATTAACTCATCAACAGATTAACCCATTGATGAAGCCACAGGCCTTATGACCTAAAGCTCCAACTATGAACATTGCTGTTGCATTTGAGGACTAGCCATCATGAGACTGGATCCATACCATAACACAAAGGAGTTCTCATAGGTTAGGTCACAACTGGTTTGCCATCAAACTAGGATGGAGTTCATTATGGAGAGAGGGGCTGCTCTGAGCAAACTTTATCCTCCTAGGAATCCGATGCCAAATATTTCTCTTTAATAAGAAGTAAAGTCTCCGTGATATGTGGATGTTAAATACAATATGTAAGGAGATACGACAAAGTAAACAGGACTGGAGAAAAAAAATAAATACATTTTAAAAATTAAGAAAAGATAATGCTAAGTGAAATGAACCCCAAGATCTGGACACAAGAGATTTCTTTTTGTTGTGGTGGTTTTTTAATTTACTATGTGATCTTTTTTGTTTGTTTCCCCTTTGGAGGAAGAGCATACAAAGAAAACAAAAAAAAGTAAAGAATATGAAGTAAGATTTATTTTCTTTATTAGACTGTCATTGATAAGTGAAGGGTAATAAAAGGTAATTGCCAATTTTTGGGACCTCATAACACTTTTCTCAAAAATCCACTTTAATATGAATTTTAACCAGCAATTTTAACCAAAAAATGAACAGATTAATTCATAAATGGAGAAGTCACAGTAAAAATTTGGCAGAAATTCATTGGTTAAAACACCAATAACTATGGATATAAAACAAAGTAAACATAATTCAAGTTCAGTATATTATAAAAATACACGATGTTTAATTGTATAGTATGGAATGAAATAAATATTTGCACAAAAAATCTAAAAACATAAATTTTTACTTCTGAAGTACATCATTAAAATACATTTAAGTTATATTCATGAAAGATTCAAAAGCATTTTAAGAGGCTTCAGAAACACCAGAGATATTTTTTTAAAGCAAATATATACCACATATAAAAATAAATAATGGAACTCTTGTGCATGCGCTTAAAGACAATAAAATAAATAATGAGAAATAGATTTCAATTCTTTTTTTCAAATGCTTTTATTTCGCCATTTAATTTTTTTAGAAGATGACCAAAATAAAGAAACAAAAATCTATCTTAGGAGACCAGAGTATTTAAACTGGGAAAAATAAGTATGTAGACATCTTTTTTGTTTTGTATTATGTACTTGTTGAGTTACAAAAAAAGTGAACATTGTTCATGTTGTACAGGAGGGAAAGTTTGGAGAAGGTAATACCTAGGACTAGGAAGTAGAATTGCTAGCTAGAATGGGATATTGGAGTATGGCTATTATTTGAGCATAGAACATCAGCCTAGAACTCACAGACTAAGTTCAATGAAAGAACTAATAAAAATAGAATTTACACCTTGGGACTCTTCCCAGCTTATACTAAGAACAATCCCCTATTTATACCATACTTTAGTTAATTTGTGTATATCTGTATATGACATTGTATATATTTTCTTATATGTTTATAATTTAGATCAAACTTCCATATATGAGAGGAATAGTGTCCTTTGTCTCTCTGAGCCTGACTTATTTCATTCAATATGTTTTCCAGGTCTAGCCATTTCCCTGCAAATGGCATGTTATTATTTTTCCTGATAAATTAATAAAATTCCATCATGTAATGGAATTTTCTTGATCCACTTATTACAGTTCAACAAAATGAATACCAAAGAGCTATAACTTGTGTTGTCAGCAGGTGGAAGGGGAGAAGATAAGTCGAGGGGAGAGGGACAGATGAATGGAGAGAGGAAGGCTTGATAAAAGTCAGTCAAAATGTTCAATGAATATATGTAAAAATGGAAGAAGGCAACTTTACAAATTTTATGAGCTTAGCAGATGGAAGAGAACAATGGAAGAGGAGACATTGATCAAGATGCATTTTACTCATAAACGGACAGGATAAATTGAAACCCCTTTGTACAACTACTTAAAGATTATAAAAAATGTTTTGAAAGTATTTGATTGAAAAAGCTGGTTTATTAGTGATATATTTTGATAGTTATACATTTCTTTAGTTCTCCTCTATGATATTTTCACTGCCTAAATAATTCTGGCTTTTCAATACTGCAATTCTGCCATTCCTCTGTGTCTTGACCTGCAGCATTTCTAATGAATCTAGTAAAATTCTAATTTTTTTTATTTTTTTTGTGTGGGGGGGCTGGTCATGGGGCCTGAACTCTGGGCCTCAGCACTGTCCCTCAGCTCTTCAGATCAAGGCTAGCTTTCTACCACTTGAGCCACAGCCCCACTTCCAGCTTTTTCTGCTTATGTGGTACTGAGGAATCGAACCCAGGGCCTCATGCATGCTAGACAAGTGCTCTACCAATGAGCCACCTTCCCAGCCCCTAAAATTCTAATTTTTGTTCTTATACCTGACCATTTTTTCTTCTTTGGTAGGCTTCAAGAAGACCCTCGCTGTCATTTTTTGTCGGTTGTAGGGCTTTTACCGTGGACTTGGGCTATGTCCCTGCAGTCTTTGGCTCTAGGCCAGTGATCTACCGTTTCAGCGCCACTTCTGGTTTTCTGTGGTTTATTGAAGATAAGAGTCTCACGGACTTTCCTGCCCGGGCTGGGTTTGAACCATGATTCTCAGATCTCAGTCTCCTGAGTAGCTATGATTGCAGGCATAAACCACCAATGATGAGCTTCTCTTTGTCTGTTATTTGGGGAGTTGGGAAGCTGGGAAGTTATTCCAATCTATAGGTGTGTGCATTTTGTTTGTTTAATATTTATCTTGTCTGGAGTTTCCTGATTTGTTGAATCTGTGAATCATCCTTTGCACTGTTAGTTCTTGTGAATATTTCTTCTCACCCTTCTTCCTGTTTATCTTCTTCTGAAGTTAAAATTACACACACGGGAGACTTTTGATGCTGTTTTATAAACTTTTCCACTTTGGTTCCTTTTTTCTTCAAATATACCAATTTTCGTTTTCTTAGTCTAGTCTGTTAACAGGCTTGTTAAAGGAATTCACTATTTCTATCATGCCCATTTTACTCACACTTCCTATCTTTCTTCTAAAACTCTCTATCTGTTCATATATGTTTACCTTTTACACTTAAGAACTCTCTGAAATATACATTAAAGTCAAGTTACAGCCACACTTTGACCACCTAAACAATAAAAAGCTGATGAAAGTTATCAGGTGGCTGCATAACTAGAGCATGAATATCTCAAGCCAGAATTTCCCCCCATATCCTTCCCAAAGGCAGGAAAAGACCAAGCCTGTTTATATAATTAAGGCCAAAGCAATACAAATTGTAAGAAATGTCTGGTAGAGAAATTAATTAGGGGAGGGAGCTTAGCAAAGAGTCCCAGACTTTTAGCTCAAATACCTGGACACATTTGTTTCTAAGACATTCCTAGACTTATCTCCACATTTCATATCATACTCACAGATATATATGACAGAGCCCAAAGAGTTTTTAGAGAAGGGAAGGCCACTTTTCTCTTTAAGTAGAGAAGGAAATGAAGGCTGCTGGGGCTTTTCCTATGTAGCCTGCAATCTATAAAGCAACTTTCCAGCCAGCACTATGTGTTCCAGTTGAACACATCACATTTTATCATCTATGTTGCAATGTGCTCTATTCTTCATACAAGGGCCATCAATTTCTCCTTTGGTACTGCATATCTTGAATAACAAGGATATCCAAAGAGCTGAGAAAGTCTGTGCTTTCTTGTTGCTGGTGATGACTGTTTTGATCTCCTAGTTGTCACAGGCCTGGGGGTTCTGTTCCATCCTACATAGTGACCATCAAAGAAAGAGTAAACAGATACCCAAATCTACATGCTGCCAGCATGTATGATTTTTTTTGTATACTAGATACTGAAATAAATATTATATGCCTGGAAAGGTAAATGCCTTTTATGGCTCTTTTACTAGATAATTAATATGAGCAGTTGGGTAAAATAAGCATTGAGCTTATTGAAATTTTATTGCTATAGTTACCCCCAAATGAAGCATCAACTTAAAATTCCTCCAGTATCACTTATTCCTTAGTTTGGAGGTTAGTATGCTGGTAGGGGTTGTTTTTTCCTCAATAATTCTTCATTCTTAGATTTAACATGCTTTAGTGGAGGTAAGGTCTCTCTGTTTATTATTCATTTTTTGTTTACCTGTAGTGTTATTATTAATATATTGCCATTTTTGTGGCTTAGTTTATCATAAGGAGCCCTTTACTCTGATATTTGAGATATGTGTTATCCCCCAGTGATCTTATATATCTTCCTCACTTATAGCCAAATTACTAATCTTATCAAGAAGTCTTGTAAGGGGTCATTTTCCTTCCCCAACAGTAGTATAGTTATATTGGTTTGTCCCAGAAAAAAATTCTGCTACCTGTTGTTGGTAGAAATGTAAACTACTACAGCCACTCTGAAAGATGGCTTGAAGGTTCCTCAAAAAATGAAATATATAAATTTCCTATACCTAGCTATACCACTCTTAAGCATCTACACAAATCATTATAAATCAGGACACAAAAAAAAAAACACTTGCACATCCGTGTTTATTGCTGCACTATTTACAATATCCAAGTTATGGAATCAGTCCAAAAGCCCTATAACAGATAAATGGATCAATAAAATGGATCTATACACAATGGAATTTTTCTCAGCCATTAAAAAGAATATGATTATGTCATTTGCAGGGAAATGGATGGACCTAAAACAAATCATGCTAAGTGAAATAAGCCAAGCTGTGAGAGACAAATGGCTCATGTTTTCTTTCATACATGGAAGCTAGATCTAAAATATAATATGATATGATAATTTGTACAAGAATCTAGGAATTCACAAAGTCAGAGTAAAGGAGGGTATGCTTACAGGGGGGGAGTCAAAGGTATAAATTCTCTGAACCTTTAAAATATTATGTATCAAAATGAATTCCAGGAAATGAAGGAGGTTTTGTTATTACTGTTTTTGTTGATATTGATGGTAGTGTTTTTTTGCTTTAGGGTATCTTAGGGGAGTCAAATGAGAATTCAAGGAGAGAGAAGAAAGGTGAACAAACACAAGCATGCTATGCAGTATACATTATGTGGAAAATGAAGTATGTACCTTGTGGGCAGGGACAAGAGAGAAAAATGGGGTAAACAAAGGAAGAGGGAACATTGTCTCCACAAAAGAAAGGTACTCTTTACCTGACTTATCAAAATGTAGTATCACTGAACAACACCTTAATAATAATAAAGTTTACTTAAAATTTTTCTGCATCCCATAATCAAAACAATATTTTTGTTTTTTTTCTTAGCCCTTTCCTAAACTACAATATGTTTTACTTTTGTCCTAGAGATGACAGCTTGTTTTTCTTCCTGAAAAACTTTCTGTCATATGGGTATCCAAAATCCCAGACAGAATTCATTTTCCAGAACTGCACTACCTGGGGTTTTGAGAACTCTGATGTCTACCCAAACTTTCTCATAAGTAACCACTGAAGGCATGTCTGAAGAGACTGTCCTCATTGGAACAAAATCCTCTTTTGTCTGTGGTCCTCAAAAGCTCTATATATCCATTCTAGACCATATTTGGCTTTTAAAAATTGATATAGAGTTTTTGCTGAATTCTTCTTGCCCTTTTGAATGGTGACAGGCATCTCTTTCTCCCATGTTCTACCAAAGGTAAGCAGGATTCATGCCCCAACCCTTGTAGGGATCTGTTTTCTTTAGACTTCAGACTGTTGGATTGACCTGAAACCTCTTTTCTGGTAAAATCAAATTTTCTTCTTGTTAGAATGAGAGCAACACTTTCTAGTTTTCTGCATATTTAGCAGAAATTGGGCTTTTAAGAAACTATTCTTTGTGATTCATTCTGATTTAGTGTTTTCTTACATTTATCTCGTCTTTCTTATATTTGCATTGTTTTCCTTTTCTTGTTTAACAGTTTAATAGACATGTATTCACATGTACTTACATGTATTTACATAATAGGTCTTATTCTTTTAGTGCACTGGTTTCCAAAAGAAGGGTGCCACTCCCCAAAATAGTGATCTAAAATTTTTCACTCCTAAGCCCAGCACTGGTGGAGCACATCTGTAATCCTTGCTACTCAGGAGGCTGAGATCTGTGTATCCAGTTCAAAGCCAGCCTGGGCAGGAAAGTCTGAGACTTTTTTTAATTTACAAAATATTCATTTTACAAAATATTCATTTACAAAATATTCATTTCTGTAATTGAATCCATGTATATAAGACCTTACATATTTAATAAAGTGGGATATTTAAAGTTGTGTGTATGTGATAAAGATTTCATTATGTAAAGCTGTCTTTCTCATTACAGAAACTATTATTTACCATTAACTTTTTTGTATACTCAAAAACAGTATTTCAAACCAATGTGGAAAACAGTATGACAGTTTCTTTAAAAAGTTAAAAATAGAATGACCATAGTTTTAGCAATCTCAATTCTGGATGCATATGCAGACAAATTGAAAGGAATATTTTAAAGAGAAATTTTTGCATTCATATCAGTAGCAGCATTAATAAATGAAATATTGTAATTACATATCATGGAAGCATCCAACATTTAAAGAAAAGGGAAGCAAGTAAAGACTATAGTTGTCTTATAACACGTATTTATTCATATAAAAATAGTTCAAAAATTTTTAATAAATGTTGAATTTTACAGACTGCAATTATTTAATTTTTGTTCAGAATTTATCAATGTGCATATTTTGAAAATAACTTTTGTAATTACCAGTGCATCTGAATGTCAAGGTATCATTCATCTGTCAGTCTATTTTCACAGCTTTAGCACTCAGTTATTCCATATAAACATAGAATATCCATTTCACTATGTCATCTAGGGTTGTATGTGAAAATTAACATCTTAAAATAATTCTATGTTTTGAAAATCATAGATTTGGACATGGTAGGCTATGGAGTTTAAAATAGCATGACTAATACCTCCCCCTTAATTCCCCAGCACAATTGTGTTTCATTAAAAAAAAAAGCTGTCAACTTTACCAATCCTGCATGCTACTAATATAAAACTGCTGATATCTTTAGAGTGTGGATTAAGTCATTCTATATTTCCAGAACTGATGAAGGTGTATCATTGTGTTTTTGTTACTGCTTTTTTGCTGGTGACTGGGCTGTTCCCATGGAGAGGGAGGGTGGTACACTGTCTTCTTTTACTTACACAGAGGTCTCCATATTCATCAATACCAGCGCCTTGACTCAAAATTATTTCATCCTAGACTCCTCTCCAAACAACCCAAGAAGTCAGGTAATAGAAGCCTGGACCAATTTCCTATGAACAGAGGAAAGATAAAGTGATGGAAACAAGAGACTTAAACAGGCTTTTCTAAAAAACAGAACTGAAAATTGGCATCATTTCTTTATTCATCACAAATCCATTTTTTAGGTGTAGCTTGTTACTGAAAATAAAGCTCCATTCAAACACGATGGAAAAAATTCTGGGGAGCCAGATGATCTTTTATTTATAAAATTCGATCAATTCAGGATATTATACAAGTTTTAAACAAACAGAGGCCATAAAGTATACTGAATTCCAACTGGAAAAGAAAGTATTTTTAAAATGTCAATACTTATATACTCAATAAGTCAATGAATATCTTGACTTTAAACAGCTATAAGAGAATCATTGGCTTTTTTTCATAGTTAAGAGTGTTTCCTTTTCTCTTCAAGAGACAGGGTAAGAGACAAATAACTGTATCATGTTCACTAAGATGAAGAAATGAAAAGAGAAAAGTGACACATGGGTTTACTACCTTCAGACATGTGTTTATGACATTTGACATGTCACTACTCAGAATTCTCAGAGCTATAGAAAACTTTTCCTTTTCACTATGGAACATGTTTATCTAAAGAAACAAATGATAGTGAAAGGAGGAACAGAGAAAGGAAAAGAGGGAAAAAAAGAAGGAAGGAGAGGGAGGAAGAAGAAGAGAGGAAAAGAGGGAGGAAAGAAGGAAAGGAGATGGAGGGTGAGAGATAGGGGACAATGGAAGGAGAGAGGATGGGTACAGGCAAGAGAGAGGAAGACTACAGACAATAAAATTCGAGTTTTGCTAAAAATCCTTAACCCAAGTTTGGGGATTTCCCTGTTATTTGTTTGTTTGTTTGTTTTGCTTTGTCTACTAGTCCGATACTCAAACACAGGTGCTCATGCTCACTTGACTTGTTTGCTAAACTGTCACTATTTTTTGTGTCAGTTGTGGGGCTTGAACTCTGGCCTTGGGCACTATCCCTGCGCTCTTCAGCTCAAGGCGAGCACTCTACCGCTTAAGCCACAGCACCACTCCCAGTTCTCTAGTGGTTTATTGGGGATAAAAGTCTCACAGATTTTTCTGCCCAGGCTGGCTTTGAGCCATGATCCTCAGATCTCAGCCTCCTCAGTAGCTAGGATTACAGGTGTGAGCCACCGGTGCCCAGCTCAAGCTGACAGAATTCTACCAGAATTCCAACCCTGGTTTTTGCTTGTTACTTTGGAGACAGTTTCTCACACACTTTCTGCCTGGGCTGGCTATGAATCTTCATCTTTCAGACCTCAGCCTTAATTAAATCAAGTAAGTCACTGATACTGGAATCCAAAGTGTTTGACACAGAGGTGGAGCAAGAAAGCCTGAGTAAGATTCTCAGATAATCCTTAGGCATAGTGGCTTTTCACATGCCAAGTTACAGTGCATGAACTAAGGAATTTAAGTCCCAGTTTTTAAGATGACACAATAAACACACTCAGGCACGAAAAGAGTTGCTTATTTCATTTCTTTCCCACTACCAAGTTGCTCAGCATGTTTGAAGGAAAGAATGAGAATTAAGTCCAGGACTTAGACTTGAAATCTAGAAGCCCTGTGTTTGGCCCCCACAGTGAGGAGGGGGAGGGAAAGTGGGGGAAATAGTAGCAACTGAAGAGCTGTACACAAGTTAGAGCCCAGACAAGATCTGACCAGCTCTGGTATGGGGCAGAGAGACTTGTGCAGCAAGACAGACCCAAATTTCAAATATAAGAATCCTAGCTTTGGAGTGGCCTATGGAATATCTGTACATACTACTCAAGAGTGTGAGACAAAAGTGTGACCCAGTTTAGCACAAGCCCTGGGGTCTAATAGAATACTGCCATCATTTGTACTAAATCTTGGCCAGCTCAGCTCTCATCAGCCTAACAATAGTGCTGTAGAATTCCATAACATTTGGTAGAGACCTGTGTTTGAAAAGGATAAATTCACCTTTCAGCCTATATCACTACTGGCCTGAAAGTGGGGTTCTGTATCTACTTAGGCAGTCCGGGTTTTGAACTATGAGATTTAGTCATGACTCACATTATCATCAGGGTGGGGTTGGGAGGGATGGTCTTCCTTTACCAATACTACCTCACCCTGAGCAGCATAGTTAAAGACCCCTTTCACTGGAGGTAGGACAAGGTGGTAAACCAAGACCTTGCCTTGGAATCTAGTACTGGGCTGGTAAAACTTCACACTGGAGAAGTCTTAATATCCCCATCCACAAGCCTGCCTGTGGACAGAGCCTCTGAAGCAGCTCCCAAACAAGGGGAAGCCATGGTCCAAGTCTATCCAACTTCTGCTCCAGCTAGGACCACCAAAGGCTGGTTGCAGTGGTCTTGAGCCACAAGTCTACCTCAAGTATAAGCAAACCATACAAGTGTGACCCTTGTTCTAGTATGCTAGTGTGCTATTCTTGGTGGGCTGTGGGCTCAGAGTATGACATTGCACGGGGACTTTGGGGACCACAGGTATATGCTAAGTCTGGCCCAACCATGATGATTATGCCCAGAGCTGGACAGAAACGTTCAGTGTCTGACCACAGGCTGATAAATGTGCATCAAAGTTCTGGGTCTTCCCTGTTCCCTGAGAGAGGCTTGTAGGGCCGATTACTCTCTGTCTGAGGGTAGTCTCTAAAGAATAGAGTAGTTTTTATAGTCTCTAATTTCCTGGACACTATACCTATGGACATGAGACATGCACAAATACAAATACAAATATCAAAGTCTATCCCAAGCTCTCATAGGTAAAATATACAGAGAAAATTCTCAAGGCTGAAGAACACAACAGGAAAACAACTTATCCTCATATCTCAGCTTCCTGAGTAGATAGGATTATAGGCACAAATCAGAGTGTAGGGCATCCCAGGCAAGAAAGTCCAAGAGACTTTGTCTATGATTAACCACCAAAAAGCCAGAAGTGGAGCCGTGGCTCAAGTGATAGAGCACTAGCCTTGAGCAAAAAAGGTTAGTAATTGCGCCCACACCCTGAGTTTAAACCCCAAGACTAGTATTGTAAAAGCAAAAAGGAATACAAAATACACAAATAACACATGGGAATGATTCAGTTCTTCTGATAGCAGACTTTCAATTGAAGCCATGCAGCTCAGGACAGTGCATAAGATTTTCATAGCACTGAAGGGGAAAAAAAACCCTTTTATTCAAGCATATTATACCCAAAAATATCTGTGACTCTATCAAAAAGCTTAGAAAATGTAACTTCATCAGTCCTGGCCCCTAAGAAATGGTAAAAGAAATTATACAAACAGAAAGAAAGACCAATGAATAATAAAAATGCACAGGAAATATAAAACTCACATTTATGATCCTAGCTATTCAAGAGCTGTGATCTGAGTTCAGAGCCAACCCAGGCAGAAAATTCACAAGACTTTTATCTACAATTAACTTCAGAAATGGAGGAGTGGCTCAAGTGGTAGAGTGCCCCCCATAAGCAAAAAAAGCCAAAGGAGAGTTCAAGGCTCTGAGTTCAATAAACAACAACAAATAAAGAAATCTCACTTGTAAAAGTAATTATACAAATTCAGAGCACTCTAATATTTTTAGTATTATAAAATTAATATATAAATTGCTCATATCTTTAGTATACAGACAACAAAAATAACTATATTTGTGTATCAGGTAATAGAAAATATAGAAAAATGTAGAATAAGATTTCAAAAATTCAAAATGTGGGCTAAAAATGTAACTCAACTGGTAGCACACTTGTCTTGGAAGTTCAAACACCAGCATGATCAGAAGTCAATGCGGGATATACTATCAACCAACCACTAGTAGCATATTTTCTTATTAATATATTTTCTCTTGTTCTTTTTAAACTATGTTTTGCTTTGTTTTGTTGTAGTTGGACTTGAATTCTGTGCCTAGTGCTCTACCACTTGGAGCCACAACTCCACTTCCAATTTTCTGATGGTTAATTGGAGATAAGAGCATCAAGGACTTTCCTTCCTGGGCTTTGCTTTGAACCATGATCCTCAGATCTCAGCTTCCTAAGTAACTAGGATTACAGGTATGAGCCACCAGCGTCGAGCTTCTCTTGTTCTTTTGTTCACTTGTTTCTATTCTTATCTCAACATAATTGTGCTAAGTTCCCATCCTCTCAAAATACTGTATTATAATTTTAAAAATGATTTATAAGCGTTCTGGTAACCACAATGTAAAAATCTAGCACACTATCTAAAACTAAGTAAAGACTCAAACACATTTTAGAGTACTTCATGTAACCTGCAATGGAAACTGTGGAAGAGGGAGAAAGGAACCACAAAGCTGGGAAAGAAATTACATAATGACAACAGTAAGATTTTATCTATCAAGAAATACCTTGAATGTAAATGGATTAAATTCTCTGATTCAAAGTTCAAAGCATTGAGTGGTTCAAAAGATTTTTAAGAAAAGACACAATCATATGTTGCTCACAAGAATCTCATGGAATAAAACATTCCATGCAAACAGGAACCAAATGAAACTAGGGGTCAACATCCTAATATCAAATCAAATAGAAGCAAAATAAAAACAGTAAAAAGAAACAAGTAAGGTCATTATATAAAATGACAAACAGGTCAATTCAGCAAGAGGAAGTAATTCTGAGTATATATGCACCATTGTTTGAGCATTAAAAACCTAAAACAAGCATTAATAGGACTAAATGGAGTGAAAATTCCTAGCACCATGGTATATAGGGGCCTTAACATCTCACTTTCAAACATGTACAGATGATGTGCAGACAGAAAATCAACAAAAATGTTAGTTAAATCATATCCTTGACCAAAAGGACCTAACAGTGTTTAAACAATTTCATTCAAAGCTGAGTGGAAAGAAAACTGGTGTGTCAGAAATACTTCCCTCTCAACTTTCTTGTAGTACTATCTACAATAATGAACAAATGAAACAACAGATGATTGAATAAAGAACTCTTGAACTTTGTCATTCCTCTATGTTCAATTCCTCTCCTTGGATCAGTTTCCACATCCTTTACTTCCATTTACTTCCAGTAACATTCTATGGTGCTGCTCCAGATAAAACGAATCTTTTTTGGCTTCATTGAAATAGCACAAGGACACCTTTGGATATGAGCTAACACATGTTTCAGAGACAAGTCAGTAAAGAGAAAATATGAAAGTTAAATGGCTTATAAATTATCCATGAGTACATTGAGTTCAAACTTCTTTTTTTATTGTGAAAATACTGTACAGAGGGGTTACAATTACATGAGCAAGATAGTGAGTACATTTCTTATCAAGCATTGTAGTGAGTTCAAACGTCTTAAGTGCTCTGTAAATTAAGGTGAATTTGAAATAGGAAGAAGATTCTCAGATCATTTTGGTTGTGAGTGTATGAGCTGTACATTAATTTCCCAAGTGTACAGGAGTTAACAAAAGTAAGAGAAACAATAGCAATAATAGGAAACAGAGAAGTTCTGTGTTTTAGTATAAGGGTTCAATGCAATATAGAAGACTTTAGAAATAAGACAACATTGAAACAATAAAGCCAAGTCCAGTATGTAGATTTATGGGAGTGATATAGAGAAAGCACTACTACTAAGTGGAACATGAAGCATGAGGCCACTCCCTTTCTAAGTCATGCTTGCTACTAAGTGGAACATGAAGCATGAGGCCACTCCCTTTCTATATCATGCTTGCTAATCAGGAAAATTTGAAAAAAGTAAAATGGAAGAATGATTATGTTTCCAATGCACGTCAGATATAAGAGCATGGACTTAACTGGAAAAAAGAGTCCATCTTGAGAGAACATGCATTATACTAGCAATGAACCTGGTGGCTAAGATCACATTTCTTTTTCTTTCCTTTTCTTATATTCTTTTTTGTTGTTGTTGGTCCTGGCACTTGAACTCTGGGACTGGGCGCTGTCCTTCTGCTATTCAGCTGAAGACTAGAGCTCTACTACTTGAACCACAGTGCCTCTTCCAGTTTTCTGGTAGTTATTGGAGAAAAGAGTCTCCAGGACTTTCCTACCCAGGCTGGCTTTAAACCCCAATCCTCAGATCTCACCACTACTCAGCTTACGATCACATTTCTAACAGTATACACCCAGGATATGTAATGTGTATGTTCATCTATCTTTATATGAATTCTTGAGTTAAAAATCTGGGCTACAGGTTAGACTTTACACTCACAAAAATGTTTGTAGTGTAAAAGTTGATACTCCTGGAAAAATAAAATCTAAAAATGTAAATGAGTCTGGGAAGTTCAGTTTGCATCCAGCCTGGGAAGAACAGGCTTTGTGACACTATGTATAATTAAACAGCCAAAAGATGGAATACCAATCATGAGCAAATTGCTGAAGAATAAGAGCTTGAGGATTTTGCATACATACATACATACAAACATACACATACACACAGAGGCACTTATATGTGCACTCACAAATACACAAATGAAACAACTCTCAGAATATGTAGAAAAGTTAGAAAACAATAGAAAATATGTTCTGAGTAAGACTAGAATCAAGTGACAATTTGTAATATTAGAAAGCCCACAAGTGAAATTTCTTCAAAAAAGTTGAGAATACTACATAGGTAGGGACCGGAGATAGTAAGAGAGTCAAGTAATCATTATTAACAGGATCGAGTCCATGGAGGAAGGAATCAGAGACCCCTGCAGGTGCATCTGAAAATGTTCATATCCTTGTCAAATGCTAGAACATCTTTGAAAATAGTACATAAACAGTCTGAGCAGTCAGTCTAGTGGATAAGATCATAAGAGGAGTTCAAAATTGCTAGTCTGTTTCTAGATTAAATAAACCAACAAACTATGGCAAGGCAATGTGATACAAGCCTGGAATTCTAGCACTCTGACTAAGACAGGAGATTAGAGAGTAGAATTACATAGTGATACCTTCCCTGGATCAGGTAGTATAATTTCATCTCAATAAAACAATCCAAACAATTAGAAAGGAATACACAGTTGGAAGATTGGGCTAATTTTGTCACTAGGTTTTAAGAAGTCAAGTTTCCTATTGAAATGCAACTCATACGTAATCCTGACTTGTGTTTTAAATGCTCTCTTCATTATAGAACATTCCCAGATGCAAAATGGCTCATGATTTCTATCTAAAAATTTGCAAAAGTAAGTAATCCAGCATCATTCTGTTGGATTCCAACAGAATGATGAAGGATTACAAAAGCTTAAGCCTGGAGAAAAAGCAAAGATTGTCTAATGTAGGACTTTGTAGACCTTGCTAAATTAGAATTTAGATTTTAAATAAATATTTTGGTTTTGTTTGTAATTTAATAGTCTATAAGATTCTACAAAATTATTTTTAAGTAGAGGGTTTAATTTAAATGATTCTGGTATTCTATTTTCCTAGAATATACATTCAAGAGAGTTATAATTAGAACTTAGTTAATAGATAATTCCCAACATTTCATGTACAACATGATAATGTGAATAATCTAGACAGAGTTGCCAACAAATGGATGACATTAATTTACAAATTTAGAAAAAGAGCAATGTTTTGAGGGTTTGGTATAATATGGTATGAAGAGAGTAATTGTGTGACATCTTCTTTCTTCTACCTATATGAAACACAGTAAGCAATTTCCTTAATTATGTGCCTCTCTATACATTGAGAAAAATGCTAGGTTTGGGGTTTGTTTTCATTTTTGTTTTTGTTTTATTGGTTTGTCCTAGAGCTTGAACTCTGGGCCTGGACACTCTCTGAGCCTGGTTATGCTCAAGGCTTGTTCCCCACCACTTCAACCTCAGTGGCACTTGTGCCTGTTTTTTTCTGAGAAGTATTGAAGATAAGATTCTAAGAAACATTCCTGCCTGGGTGGGCTTTGTTCCATAATTTTCTGATCTTAGCATCCTGAATATTTATGATAGTTTTAAAAGTATAAATATACATAATATTTGCAAGTTCTATTCTCAAGAATACCACTGGGGGAAAAATGATGCAACTCAGTTTGTTGTGGTCTTCTTTCCAGAACAAGGAGGGCATCACATTAGCAGAGGTAGAGTATTTTTTCACAATAGAGATAAGCTATTCATGATGTGAATTAAGTAACTTTAAGGTGCACCTTACAAATTGGAAACTGTTGGGATAGGATGACTTTATGGCATAAATCTTGGGATTGATGGTCATAGAAATAATAGCTTACTCTGATAAAAATTGTTACTCTTGAAGAATTAATTATTACAGATGTTTCATAGTTTTATCCTGTACCAGAATATGGCTATTTTTCTGTTGACTTCTCAATCTATAACAGCCCATTGGAAAGTGCATCTATTGCAGAATTTCATAACATGAAAACAGGTACTGTTTTGAATCTCTCAGGTATGGAATGTTGAGAATTTAAAAATGAGTAGTTATTAGTCATATGAACATATACTCGGTCCTCTTAACAACTTATTTACCTTTAAAAGTTATGTGTTTCCATAGAATTAAACTGTTTTCGGTTTTAGTATAAAAAAGTACTAAATTTATTCTTTTTTCAAAATATTGGCAAATTCATTGTGAAAATATTGTCTAGAGGATAAAATTCAAGTTGATGACCCTCTGATAAAGAAGGGGTAATTAATTCAAATTAGATGCCAAAAAGTATTGCTTTATAAAAAGTTTATACATAAAGAATAATATTTACTATATCAATACAGTGAAATTATATTTTTTATGCAGCTCATTATTTAATCTTATTGTAAAAGTGATGTACAGTGGGGTTACAGTAATTGTAAGGTAGTGAATACATAACTTTTCAAACTTTTTACCATTCCTCATTTTTCTCACAGTTTTCCTTCACCCCTTCATACCTCCCAAGTTTTAATGCACATTTCCAACATATTGTCTTGTGAGTATTGCTATTGCATTGGTTTTTACTTTGTCCTTTGTCTCACCATTTTGTTGTTCCTCTTCCCTTTCCTAATTATGGTAAATGTATACACAATACAAAGTCAAATACAGCAGGGATAAACCATAGGGGAAAACCCAAAGAAAACAGAAATCACATAGTACATCAAAAACAACAACCACAAATGAAAAAAATCGGTTTCCCTATGTAGGCTTTCATGCAAAGAAATCCATGGTAACTTAGTAGAGTGGGAGCAATGTGGCTAAAGATAGCTCTTTTTCACATTAAACAACACGAAACAAACAAACCTCAGAAACCTTGCTGTAAATCCTGTAGGTTCCCTTGAGAATTGTCCTTATCCACGAAATATACTCTCACTGTGTGAAACAAGGTTGTAGTGGAATTTAAATTCAAATTTCTTTAAAAAAAGACTTCAAAATTTGTGAATTAACCTTTAATTACCAGTCATTCTCTGAAAAAGATAATTTGGGTCAAAATATTTAGGGAGAAAGTGATCTCCACAATGAAAGAAGGTATTGGATTTACACTTTTGTGTTTGTAACACTTTCCACAATGTCTTTGCCTGTGAAGCAGTGAAACTGAGAAAAACAATCTAACTGGATACTTCAAACCAATGATTTCACATTTCTTTTATTTTTTTTATTTTATTTGAGAACATACTGTACAGAGGGGTTACAATTACATGGGCAGGATAATGCATACATTTCTTACCAAGCATTGCAGCCTCCTCCTTTGTTTACCCTTCACCTCCCTTCCCAGCCTCCCCCCTCCCCTCCCCCCTCCCCCCCACCCAATCATACCCCCCTACCCCCCCCACACCGACATTGTAAAGCTGGTTTTGACATGACATTTTGTACTTCTCATTGTTGCAACAGGTCCACCTGAATCCTTAAACGACTTGTTTGTCCCCATCTCCTCCACATGTTATACTGACATCAAATATAGTGAAAGCGGGGGTTACACTGTGGGGGAGGGACATACACAGCAACAAAGAAATAATCTTATAAATGCGTTAGAAACACATGCATGAAAGAAACGAAAACATTAAAATACATATTTAAGGGTTCATTTTCCTAACATCACATTATCTGACCTTTTCCGCTTGACTCATACCTATACTAGATATTGCAAATAAGGGAAACCATGGGACCTATGTTTCTTTGGGCCTGGCTTACTTCACTTAATATAATTTTTTCCAAACCTTTCTATTTCCTAATTTCTAAGTGGCTCACAAAACATAATATCCTTAAAAACGTAATATAGTGAAGATTTCTCTTATTATGTACGCCAAAAATTTTGGGTTCAGAAAAGAAATGAGTAAATGGAAGCTTAACTAGAAGCCCTAGATAAGCGTATTGGCTTCAGCAGTGGAGGGAGGCCAAAACTTTTCAGTATACATTTTGTTAATATTTTTGCTACCTAAAGTGATTTTACGGAGCCTATTTGGCTCACTACTATGCAGAATAGATTGAATGAAGACATGAAAAAAATTCCACATCGAAATGAGGCAACATAAAAGAGTTTAAAAAGAGAAATCATGAAGATACAGCAGTGGCGGAGACTGTATAGTCCTTCAGCTTCGCTACACTTGAAGCCATAAGCTGTGATTAATTGGAAATCAGGCAAGAGCTAAGAGAAGGACATAGAAGTAGGACATAGAAGCATTGTCCTTTTGTAACAGACACTTTCTTCCAAGGTATGGGTGATTTAATTCTATTCTCCTCCATACATCTTGTTGAGCAAATGCAAAACCAAGAGAAATATAATCTATTGAAGTAATTTTGCAAAGAATAACTTCCCTGTTCCTGATATGGTATCTAAAGAAAGTCTTAAGAGAGAAGATAAAAGTGCAGTATTTCTCGGTTTCCTCTAAGCATCTTGTTAGCAAAATATATCTTTGAGATTAGAATTGATTGAACCAAAAAGGAATGGAGCACTTACTTTTCTGGGCACTTTAGACAGAAGACTTTCAAGGTAAAAGCAAACAGAAAAAAAGTATAGCCAAATATTTGTGATCACACTTTCTTGGGCTTGTTTCCTGGAGACAAAATTTTATATTAGATTTGTCCTCATTAACATAGATGTTGTTTCATGGCAACCATATGCAAGAGGGAAGTTTAATGGACTCGCTTGGACATGTAAACAGCATGATAGAAAAAAATGGTAAATAATATGTAGTGAATTACTTTGACCAATTACTTTGCCAGAACAAAGAAGGAAATACATAATTCAAAATTAATTGACTTAAAAGTATGAAGAAAGAGTAGTGAAGTGAGATGGGAGAAAACAGAGGATTGTTTTCTCTCCAGTGGAGTAATGGGTTCTTGATCTTGTTTCTTCCATGCTATCTTCACAAGCTATCAAGTGTGTCTCAGGACTGGAGTATCCAGTTCAGACAAAGAGAACTCACAGAAGAAAGATAATATTTTCAGCAGGTGTAGGTGATTTATAACCTTAGACAATCTATTTAAACCTGTTCAAAATTCTCCTCTACCCCAAACTTCCCTCTTTGAACAGTTTTGTTTGCTTTTCCCAAAACTGTTCTTCATTAACTGCTTAAAATTTTGAGAGGCCATATTCATACTTTCTAGAGATTGCTGTTTAGTTGTGATTTTTGTGTGTTTTTGTTTTTGTTGTGTTTTTTAACTGAATTTCAAAAGGTTGTGCAAGTGTGTTACAATTAAATATACCCATCTAATTGTCCAATACTCCTGGATCAGAGTGACTCCTTCTATCATTGTCAACCAACCCCTTTTGCAAGAATTATTTCAGATTTACCACTTCCTTTGTCATTTGTGTACATTTAATAGTCTAGCTGTACTTGCCTCTTGTTCCATTTTTCATTCATTCTATGTCTTGACTATTATTCCTCTCTGGTTTAAACTTCCTGATAGTCATTCTGTTAAACTGTTAATACTTTGAAAGGTTTATATACATTCCATGGAGTTTCAAACCTGCATATACTTGAATTGATGTCAGCTTATATTTCCATAATTTATACATCTGCAGTAACAATTTGGAAGACTGGAGACATGAAACACCTAGACATGATTTTATTCTCATCCATTTGGAAGATTAATCTTTAGTCAATAAGAAAGTTTAATAATGGCTTAGAATGTATTCCTAACTACCAATTTTTATAAATGGCTTTGTACAATGGTTTGTGATTATTTTATTTTACATGGGATAATATTTTCTACTAATTATAAGTTTTGGAAAAAGAAGAAAATTAAAATTTACTACTATAGAGGAATGTGATAGAAATAGAAGATGGATTTTATGACATATGTCTGAGGAGTACCAATATTCAAGATTTAAGTCATATTTCTTACTATGTTATACAGATAGGGAAAACATAAAACAACATATGATAAGGCAACTATTTGTGACTTTTTAAAAACTACCTTATTAAGTGATGAAATTAACTTTATTAGCTAATGTTTGGGTTTGAAATATGGAAAGCTGATCTCTTTAACACATTTCTGGAAGGCACCTACTGAGCAACACAAATGGTGGGTGGTACTATTTCTATGCTTTAATGAATGGGTGAACCTGTTTGACATTAGTGCTGGGAAAATAAATCAACTCTATTGTAACCTGTTCCCTACACTTGAAAAACTTGTAATGTCACTAAGTTTCATCTATTTGTCAAAAGTTATTTTGGCAAATGGGATTTTAAAAAGTTTATTTGAAAAGGAATACACTTTCCTTAAATATAGGTTATCATTGGTTTGAAAGTGACAACATTTTTATACCACAGAACCAAGTTGTACTGAATTACCAGTGTTTTGAAGCACTAAGAATCTTCTCAATTAATGTTTTTCTGAATTAAATTTGATCTCTATGTCAAGTTTTCCAGGACTTGGTAGACCAATTTAGGATCTTTCCTTCCAGGAACTATTTTTTTGGCCCACTTATGCTGGACTGAAATCTTTCATTAATTATTAGGGGAGGGGTATTAAAAATAGTTTATGACACTTTGTGATCTTGTTCACTGATATGTGCTAGTCATCTGTAAATTGAAAGTTTGAATTACAGTACTTTCTCTCAGATTTGGTGATCTCATCCTTCATTTTAAGTTGCCTTGCATTTCACAATTGCTTACTGCAAATTTCTGCATCTCAAGGAATTGGGGCCCTGAAATATAGGAAATGAGAAATTGAGATGGGTCTTCAATTAGTTTCTGTTGGCATGTTGCATGGGCCTAGGTGAGAAGTCTTGCCTCTGTTATCTCATGATGCAGATAACTGGGACCTGGGATCCTAGGACCCATGAGTCTTGCAGAAAAATAATATTTTTTAGACATCATATTTGGGCATAATCAGTAGGAATGCTTCAGAAATATGGAGAAAAACAGTTTGGGACCAGCAAGTTAAAACAATAAACAGAGCAGTAGAGTAAAATCCCTTATAGATTAGAGGAAAACAACATTGCTTTTTGCCATGTGAATTCAGAAGACCAAGAACACTTAGAAGGTATCACAAGTTTATACCGAAGACATTGCACTGATACTTTTTATATTCTAATATATATTCTAAACCTAATTATTTATATTCCAATTCTATTTATTGGAATAAATAAATTATCAACTAATTCTAGTATGTTTCACTGTGTGAAATATATAATCAGTACATATAAATGTAAAATATATAACTATATATAATATAATAAAAAGGCACATGTTTTGCATTGTTCTGTTGTGGTTAGGGTATCAAGGGCAACGGTGTTTTAAAGTATTATTCCATTATCTCTACTTTAGTGTTTGACAGAGTTATACCTAAAGCTTTACCATTTGTAGATTTATAGCCTGAAGGCAAGAGGAAACATTGTGATTAAAACATTACCAATTTAAGACCTGATAACGAGGAAAACATATGGACTTCTCCTGCAACTATGAAAATACTCGGTGTTAGAAAGGCAGTATTGTAAGTTCCTCCATGGTTGGATGGTATACATGCCAAGACATTAGGTAATCATGCATATGAACAATTTTTCACCTTTTCTTGGCATTAGCTACTTTTGAAATGGTAGGTATAACTAAGAATTAAAATTTGACAAAATACCTTCTAGTCTGAACAGTTCTGTCTGAACTGTTCATCTCTCTATGATCCCTAGTAACTAAGATTACGTTTGTTCCAGTAAGACAATATATGCTGTCAGGGTAAGATATTCTAGTTGGTCCGTTCCTACATGGAAGAAGGATAAAAGGTCAGGTAGACATTTGTGCCAGTAACACCTCATTTTGGAATATTTCAGTTGCAGAAGTTTAGAAGTAGCTCTTATGCCAGGCTTACTTTGAATCCATTAGCTCCACAAATCTAACTCAGTTGATAAATAAGTACTTGAAAAACCATCATCTTTGGACCTAGCTATAAATACTTGAAAGTACTGTCAAATCCCAAATGAAAAAGACTTAAAAAGTCATTGACAAAAAAATTTGCTCAAGAAAATGTGGTATATATACAAAATGGAATTCTATGCCTCTATCAGAAAGAATGATATTGCCCCATTTGTTAGGAAAGAGAAAGGCTTGGAAAAAATTATATTAAGTGAAGTAAGCCAGGCCCAAAGAACCATAGGTCCCATGGTTTCCCTTATTTGCAATATCTAGTATATGTCTGAGTCAAGCAGAAAAGGTCAGATAAGGTGATGTAAGGGAAATGAACCCTAAGATATGTATTTAAATGTTTTTTTTTCTTTCATGCGATTGCTTCTAACGCATTTATAAGATTATTTCTTTGTTGTTTTGTATGTCCCTCCCCCACAGTATCACCCCTGCTTTCACTGTATTTGATGTCGGTAAAATTTGTGGAGGGGAAAGGGAAAAACAAATCGTTTAAATAGGGATAGAGGTGGACATATTGCAACAATTAGATAAACAAGTCGTTATGTCGAAAAATGAACTTTACAACTTTGGTGCAGGGGGGTGTAGCGGGGAGGATTGGATGGGGGAGGATGGGAAGGGATGGAAAGGGAAAACAAAGGAGGAGGCTACAATGCTTGATAAGAAATGTACTCATTATATTTCCCATGTAATTGTAACCCTTCTGTACAATATTTTCACAATAAAAATTAAAAAAATTAAAAAATTAAAAAAACAAAACAAATTTTGCAAATGTGAGCAATCGACTGAACAATATCATTTTCCCCACTATTCTCAGAATTTTAGGGAAATAAGATCAATAGCATTGTTGGGAATAATAAGTTTTCCTTGTTACAAATAGGCACCCAAGGACATAAGCCTGTATAAAGATTGCATCATTAACTACTTAAATTTAGAGGATACTACATGTTTTAGCAGCACATATACCCAAATTATAACAATACAGAGATTAACATGGCACTTGCACAAGGAAGATATGAAAACTTGTGAAGTATTCCATATTTTTCCTTCTTCAGATGCAAAAAATGAAAAAGTGAAAAGTTAATTACAAAATTACAAGTGCAATAATCCACATAATTCATATAATTAAAAGTTAGTTTGACATCAGTGTATTAAGTCTTCAACTTAGAAAGGCCTTTACATAGCAAAACCTTTACAAAACTTTTGAAATTAGGCATCATTGTCATTTTATCCCAAAGAAATATAATACTATAAGGACCTAGGAAAAAAGGAATCTTAAACTGTTTCTATATGGAATGCAATCTGAGAGGACACAATAATGAACCTATATATTATAAAACAATGTCAAATTCAGAGTATATCTAGGAGAGAATGAAATAGATTATTGACATTATACAAACATAGAATATTTTAAAAATATACTTTTTCAGACAAGCACCAGAAATACTTTAGTTTTTCTACTACTCATTTCAACAGATAAGTTAAAATTATTTCTGATTTAAAAAATAACAAATTCTGTAGAACTCATTATAGATGTATACAAAAACTCTTGAATACATTTTAACATCAAAGGCAGGCAATTCACTTGGAAGAATTAAATGGAATCTGTGAATTTTTACAGTAAGTTATTGCTGTTGCTGGGCATTGGAGGTTCACGCCTGTAATCCTAGCTACTCAGGAGGCTGAGATCTGAGGATTCGAATTCAAATCTAGCCTGGGCAGGAAAGTGCGTGAGACACTTATCTCCAATAAAGCACAAGAAAACTGGAAGTGGAGCTGTGGCTCAAGAGGTAGAGAGTTCGCCTTGAGCTGAAGAGCACAGGGAGAGTGCCCAGGCCCAGAGTTCAAGCCCCACGACGGACCAAAAAAAAAGACATTGCTGTTATTTGGATTGTGAAAATATTTTGTATGGACACAATGGATGGACTGGCATTTTTGAAATTTAAGAAACTTAGCCGAACCATTAGGACTTAGGAGAACAATTTGTACGATCTTCCACAACTTAAAAGAGTTAGTGATATATACTTATCCTTTTGGCAATATCAAATGCAGTTTCTTCCAAGTTGTTCTTCATGCCTGGTTTGACAGAATGGTTCAACAGAAAGAGTTCCAGCATATCTTCTCTGTCTCAGTTCTGAGCAGCAAGATGCAAGGGGGTCAAGAGGTCTTTAATTTGAAATAATGAAGGGGGAAGATGGCGGAGGAGAAGCTGGAATCTGAACAAGCTCTCGCATAGAAAGCAATTTTAGAGTTCCAGTGAACAGTCCTAAGCCAGAGAATCACACCAAGTGTGCCATCACAGGACAGAGAGTTAGACAAGAGAGGGGAAGCCAAGGCAAAAAGAAGCACCTGAGTGCTCACCAGCAGCCGCCGCAGCGACGGCAGCGGCAGGGTCAAAAGCAGCGGAGACCACAGCCGGGGGCCATACCTGAGCGCTCACACAGAGTCCGGGACGAAGGAGCCAGACGCAACGGGCGAGCAGATTCTACTCAACACCAGCAAGAACCAACAAAGAGCGGACATCTTCATCCTGCAGCTTGCAGACCAGAGACGACCCAGGATCCAAGACTCGGCGTGAGTAGAAGCCCGACTTCCTCACTCCTTCTTAGGGATCAGAGGAGGGAAAGCCACCCCTCCCCCCCCAGCACCAGTGATCTCCATCTTGGATACCAACAAAGCTCGGAGGAGCTGCCAGCTCCAACCCAGGCCTTGGAATAAAACGAGTCATTTAGCAGGTCACAAGAACTTAACGGCAAAGTGACCTGCCAGACTCGGCTCCATCCAGGGAAAAGTCACCCAGCTCAGGCGCCAGCCATTGGAGTGGCTTCCCTCACTGGGTAACCAGAGCCAGAGGCTGCCCCTCCCTCTAGCAGCCTCAACAATCAATTGAAAAACAGAATCCCTGAGAACTGCTCCAGGCTGGGCTCTGGGAGATTTTTTTTTTTTTTGCACAAAACAGTCCCAGGAAAAAGCTACTGATTGTTGAAAGGCCTCAACTCTACCCAGAATTTAGCCTCACCACTGCATACCCCTCTTTTGTGATTCTCAAAGCAGATCACCCTCCTAGAAAACTAACCTGGGAGGGGGATCTCAAAATCTTGGGTAAAGCAGAGCATTTTTCTGCCTCTTCCAACAAACCGACTTAAGAAACCAATCAAGCCACAGGACCTCAAGCTGACCAGAGACTCCAACAAAAGGCTGGTTACAGACAAAAGGGAGATACAGGATTCTTCCCACCCCTCCCCCCCCCCCAAAAAAAATCAAAGGACTTTTTTTTTTCTTTTTTCGTTTTTTCCTTTTTTTTCTTTCTTTTTTTCTTCTTCTTTTCTTTTTTATTGTTTGTTTTTTGTTTTTTGCTACCTTAAATATATATATATAATTTTTTTTCTCTTTTAAAACTTTTATTAATCTTTAATTTTTGCCTCTTCTGAAAAAATAATTGATTTCCAGTAACTTTTTTTTTGTTTTTTCTCCTCTTATAATTTTTATTTTAGGAATATGTAAATGAGCGTTTTCCTTTCTTTTCTTATCTTCTTTCTCTTTTTCTTTCTTTCTTAATTATCTTTTTGTTTTTTGTCTAGCTCTACTGAACTTCTGATCTTTTCTTCTCCCTTTCCCATCCTTAAAGTTTTTCACACCTCCTCTATGTCCCTCCCTTTCTCACAACATATTCACATTCCTCTCTAAATAGATGGTCTTTTAATCTCTACAATAACATTAATTTTTATGTTTCTATTTTTTTTCTGGTCTCTTTTCATTCCCCTATCCCTCTCTTCTTTTTCTCTCTCTCTCTACTTGCATCCTACCCAATCCATTTCCTGAATTGTGATTAGGACATAGTTAACTCTCCCTGTGCCTCCCCACACCAATCTATTCCTATTTTTCACCCACATCTCTCCCTAATCCTAATAATTTCTGGTTTTCCAAATTCTTTTCTGCGGTTCAAAGTCCTTTAAAATATAGTTGTTTGATGTTGAATAGATGTATCTGTGGAACTAGATTGTATCTGTAGACTATTGACTGTACAAATGCAAACTTTGGTTGATGGTTGCCTTAAGATAGTGTTCTAGCACAAAACTGGTACTATCTTCATCTCAAATGGGCAGAGTAAGCCAGAAAAACACAAGAAAAATGGCAAATCCGGGTATCTCAATTCCCAATCTTGATAATCAGGGGACAGATCAGATAATGAACAATCCAGAGGAGAGTTCCCAAATAGCTCTACAAACACTGGTGGCAAACATGATAAATGAGAAGCTTGACAACTTACAAAGGACTCTGTATGAGCGTGAGAGGGAGAGAGAGGAGGCATCCCAGAAGTTTATACAGGAATATCATAAGCGTGAGGAAGCTACTCAAAAACTGATACAGGATTTGCGTGAACAACTTGAGAATACTCAAAGAGAAAGGGAGGAATGGCGTGAGCAGGCTGAAACACGCAAAGAGAACTGCAGGAATCCCACGAACGTGAGGAAGCTAAACAAAGAGTAATACAGGAATTGAGAGACCAGGTAGAGAACACACAAAGATCACTAAAGGCATCCATAGAATCCATTAACAAAGAGCTGAAGGAAGTCAGGGAGACCACAAAGGGAATGCTGAATGGAACCCAACACAAGGAATGGGAGTCCAAAGAAACCATATCCAATCAACTAAGTGATTTGAGGACAAACACTGAACACCAAATTAAGGAAGTAAAGAAATTCATACAAGACCTAAAACAGAGCTTCAACAAAGAACTTGAAGCTATCAAAGCTGACCAATTAGAAGGAAAAGAGATTAAAAACAAAGTAGAGAGTCTTGACAGCAGGTTAGACCATGCAGAAGATCGAATCTCAGGGATTGAAGACAGCCTAGATATTATAGAGAAAGAACATACAACCATCCAAGACAAGTCCAAGAAATGTGATAGATCTATCCAACACCTGGAAGACACCATCAGAAGGCCTAACTTAAGGATAATGGGTGTAGAGGAGCACCTACAAACAGAAGTTAATGGTCTAGGAAATTTGTTTAACAGGATCCTAGCAGAGAACTTCCCAAACATGCAAAAAGATAGGCCTATTCAGATACAAGAAGCCTTTAGAACCCCAAATAGACCAGACCAGAATAGGACATCCCACCGTCACATTATAATACACACAGGATCAACTCAGAACAAGGAAAAGATCCTTAAAGCTGTCAAGGAGAAAAGGGTAATCACCTATAAAGGGAAACCAATTAGAATCACCTCAGATTTCTCAGCAGAGACAATCAAAGCAAGAAGAGCCTGGAATGATGTATGCCATGCCCTAAAAACAAACAACTATCAACCAAGAATACTGTACCCAGCTAAAATCTCCTTTATAACTGAAGGCCAAATGAAAACCTTCCACAGCAAAGAAAACTTGAAACAATACATCTCCACCAAACCAGCCCTACAAAAGATTCTTAAAGATGTCCTACACATAGAAAACAAACAAGACCACAATAAAAGCCAACAACTGCACCCAAACTGAGAATCAAAGAACCATAGGAAGAACCCAGATTTCACAGCCCCCAAGAAGGTAGATAACATGGCAGGAACTCCCAAATACCTCTCAGTCCTATCTCTTAACGTTAACGGACTGAACTCTCCAATTAAGCGACATAGACTGTCTAGTTGGATTAAAAAACAAGACCCTTCTATCTGCTGCCTGCAGGAGTCACATCTTGCCCGTAAAAACAAACACATTTTCAATGTTAAAGGCTGGAACAAAATCTACCAAGCAAACGGCCCTCATAAACAGGCGGGAGTTGCAATCCTAATATCAGATAAAATAGACTTCAAATTAAAAATCGTGAGAAGAGATAAAGAAGGTTGCTACATACTAATTAAAGGATCTCTCTTTCAGGAGGATATTACAATTCTAAATATCTATTCGCCAAACAATGGAGCACCCAAATTTATCAAAGAAACACTACTTTCCCTCAAATCCCATATAGATCCAAAGACATTAATTGTTGGGGATTTTAACAAACCACTCTCCCCACTAGACAGATCAACTCGGCAAAAACTCAACAGAGAAACCGCAGATCTAAACAGCTGCATAGATCAACTAGACTTAACAGACATTTACCGAACATTTCACCCAGCAGCATCAGAATACACGTTCTTCTCAGCAGCACATGGAACGTTTTCTAAAATAGACCACATTCTAGGCCACAAAGCAAACTTGTCTAAATTCAGAAACATTGAAGTTATACCCTGCATTCTCTCTGATCACAAGGGAATAAAATTAGAACTCAACACCAAAAGCCACCAAAGAAAGTCCGGTATCACATGGAGGCTGAACAACACACTGCTGAATCAAGAGTGGGTCATGGAAGAGATTAGAAAGGAAATTCAAATGTTCATGCTATTCAACAAAAATGAACACACAAATTACCAGCTCCTCTGGGACACAGCAAAGGCAGTACTCAGAGGCAAGTTTATAGCTCTGAGCTCCTACATCAACAAATTGGAGAGATCTAAAACTAGCAATTGAATGACACATCTAAACCTCCTTGAAAAAGAGCAGCAAGGTAAACCCCAATCCAGTAGACGGAAAGAAATAATCAAAATTAAATCAGAATTAAATGAATTAGAATCCAAAAAAACTATAGAAAGAATCAACAAAACAAAGAGTTGTTTCTTTGAAAAACTTAACAAAATTGACAGACCCTTAGCAAATCTTATCAGAAAAAGAAGAGAACACACCCAAATTAATAAACTCAGAGATGAGAATGGAAACATCACCACAGAAACAACCAAGATTCAGAACATTATAAGGGAATACTTCTCAAAACTTTATGCTAATAAGTTCGAGAACTTGACAGAAATGGACCTCTTCCTAGCAAATATTGACATGCCAAAAATAAACCAAGATGAGTTAAACTATCTTAACAGGCCCATATCAAGCATTGAAATAGAAACAGCAATAAGAGACCTCCCAGCTAAGAAAAGTCCAGGACCAGATGGTTTTACAGCGGAATTTAACAAGGCCTTCAAAGCAGAACTCACACCAATTCTCCTCCAACTCTTCAATGAAATTGAAAAAGAAAGCTCACTACCGAACACATTCTATGAAGCCATCATAACCCTCATCCCAAAACCAGGCAGGGACTCATCAAAGAAAGAATACTATAGACCCATTTCTTTGATGAACATCGATGCAAAACTTCTCAACAAAATTTTGGCAAATCGACTTCAACAATTCATCCAAAAAATCATACAACACGATCAAACAGGATTCATTTCAGGGATGCAAAGCTGGTTCAATATACGCAAATCAATTAATATTATTCATCACATCAACAGGAGCAAGAACAAGAACCACATGGTTATCTCAATAGACGCAGAAAAAGCATTCAACAAGATCCAACACCACTTTATGATGAAGGTTTTGGAAAAATTAGGAATCCATGGAACATTCCTCAATACAATAAAGGCTGTATATGACAAACCTACAGCCAGCATTATACTCAATGGTGAAAAACTAAAGCCATTTCCTCTTAACTCAGGAACAAGACAAGGATGCCCACTCTCTCCACTTCTCTTCAATCTAGTATTAGAATGCCTAGCTACAGCAATAAGACAAGATGCAGACATAAAGGGGATCCAAATAGGGAAAGAAGAAATAAAACTCTCCCTCTTTGCAGATGACATGATCTTGTATTTAAAGAATCCCATAGACTCCACTCCCAAATTACTCAAGCTGATTCAAAACTTTGACAAAGTAGCAGGTTATAAAATTAACCCCCCAAAATCAATGGCTTTTCTGTATGCCAACAATGAGAAAAGTGTGGCTAAAATTAGGAATGCAACTCCATTTGTAATAGCCCCACTAAAAATAAAATACCTAGGAATTAACTTAACTAAAGAAGTGAAGGACCTCTATGATGAAAACTTTAAAATCTTGAGAAAGGAAATCAACACAGAACTTAAAAAATGGCAAAACCTCCCATGCTCCTGGATTGGCAAGATTAACATCGTGAAAATGGCAATACTTCCCAAGGCTATCTACAAATTCAACGCGATACCTATCAAAATTCCACCCTCATTCTTCAAGGAAATAGAAGAGGCAATCCAAAAATTCATATGGAACAATAAAAGACCCCGAATAGCAAAAACACTTCTCAACGGAAAGAACACTGCTGGAGGAATATCAATACCAAATTTCAAACTCTACTATAAAGCCATAGTAATCAAAAGAGCTTGGTATTGGCATAAGAACAGACCTCAGGACCAATGGAATAGAATTGAAAACCCAGAAATGAACCTACAGACCTATAGCCATCTAATCTTCGATAAGGAAGCTAAAACAATAGAATGGAAGAAAGACAGCCTCTTCAGTAAATGGTGCTGGCAAAATTGGTTAACTACATGTAGAAAACTAAAGCTAGATCCTTATATATCACCCTGCACCAGAATCAACTCCAAATGGATCAAAGACCTTGAACTCAAAGCAGACACTCTGAAAACATTACAGGATGGAATAGGAGAAACCCTAGGTCTCCTTGGCTCAGGCCGAAATTTTCTGAATAGAGACCCGGAAACACAACAAATCAAAGAAAGGTTGGACAAATGGGATTGCATAAGGTTGCAGAGCTTCTGCAGGGCAAATGACATAGCTAGCAAGATCAATAGAAAGCCCACGGATTGGGAGAAGATCTTTACTAGCCATACAACGGACAAGGGTCTCATATCTAAAATATACTTGGAACTCAAAAAATTAAACCACCCAACAACAAATCCTCAAAGAAACAACTGCCCAATAAATAAGTGGGCGAAAGACTTAAAGAGAAGCTTCTCTGAAGAAGAAAGAAGGATGGCCATTAGACACATGAAGAAATGTTCAACATCCCTAGCCATAAAAGAAATGCAAATCAAAACAACATTGAGATATCACCTCACTCCAGTTAGAACAGCAAAAATCAAGAACTCTAACAACAACAGACGCTGGAGGGGATGTGGACAGAAAGGAACCTTACTTCATTGTTGGTGGGAATGTAAACTTGTTCAACCACTTTGGAAAGCAGTATGGAGGTTCCTCAAAAGACTTCACATAGATCTCCCCTATGATCCAGCAATCGCACTTTTGGGCATTTACCCAAATGTATACAAACAAGACCACACTAAAGCTACCAGCACAACTATGTTTATTGCAGCATTATTTACCATAGCTAAGATATGGAACCAACCCAGAAGCCCCTCAGTAGATGAATGGATCAAGAAAATGTGGTATATATACACAATGGAATTCTATGCCTCCATCAGAAAGAATGACATTTCCCCATTTGTTAGGAAATGGAAAGGCTTGGAAAAAATTATATTAAGTGAAGTAAGCCAGGCCCAAAGAAACATAGGTCCCATGGTTTCCCTTATTTGCAATATCTAGTATAGGTATGAGTCAAGCGGGAAAGATCAGATAATGTGATGTTAGGAAAACGAACCCTTAAATATGTATTTTAATGTTTTCGTTTCTTTCATGCATGTGTTTCTAACGCATTTATAAGATTATTTCTTTGTTGCTTTGTATGTCTTTCCCCCACAGTGTAACCCCCGCTTTCACTTTATTTGATGTCAGTATAACATGTGGAGGAGATGGGGACAAACAAGTCGTTTAAGGATTCAGGTAGACCTGTTGTAACAAGGGGAATTACAAAATGTCATGTCATAGCAAGCTTTACAATGTCGGTGTGGGGGGGGGAGGGGGGTATGATTGGGTGGGGGGAGGGGGGAGGCTGGGAAGGGAGGTGAAGGGTAAACAAAGGAGGAGGCTGCAATGCTTGGTAAGAAATGTATGCATTATCCTGCCCATGTAATTGTAACCCCTCTGTACAGTATGTTCTCAAATAAAATAAAATTAAAAAATTAAAAAATTAAAAAAAAAAGAGGTCTTTAATTTTGGCATTGGTATCTGCCTCATGATGAAGTAAGAAAGAAGCCACTCGTATTATTCCACGTATATCCACTGTGCAGGGGTATCCAGCCATCTACAGTTATTGCATGTGTCACTTGAGCCACCAACTCACGAACAATGGGTAATTGTCCACTGTAGGCTTCCCGATGAAGAGGGGTATACTCATCATCATCCCTCATATGCATATGAGTGGCCTTTTTGGAAAGTAGTCTCCACACTGTAGTAAGCTGATTATTTTAAGCATCCCAAAGAAGAAATTTGCTTGGATCCTTCTCCATTTTTTTCTTGCAATTGATACCATTCCTCACTTTTTCATCTTGTTCCTCATCTTCATCAGAATTGCCTAACCAGAGACTTTGAGAGCCAGTCGGAATGAGGTGTCTATGTAGTTCCCTAAAAGGTCACGTTGGATGAACTGGTCAGAAATACCCCATGAGTTTTTCACCATGATTTATTTTCTCTTTTTCCCTTTTTACTATTCTAAACTATTCTAACTGGAGAGTAGGGAATTGATGGAGAGCAGAGGAAAGATTTTCCTCCGTATTCAAAGTACAGACTGAAAATGAGGGCCAGTGGTGTCTTCAGGTGCAGCTTATTCTAGGAATGAGAAAATATGAAATAATGCTTTCTATATAAATGATTTGGGAAATGGCAGAGCAGAAAGTGAAATGATGCAACCAAAAATATAAAAGCAAAATAAATGAGGATAATTATGCAGCAATCATATTATCTATGAGAACTATGAAAGAGAGAGAGGAAGAAAGACAGGTGTGCAATGACCTAGCTAGCCATAAAATCCATGCTTCGGATCAATTTATAGGGCAAACAAAATTTTATTTTTTTAAAGAGATGGAAATCAAATTTATGTATTTACTTGAAATTCGTAAATACATTTTAGTAGCCTACATAAAGAGGCATAGCTTTGACCAAATTACAGACAAGAATCTAAATCCTGATAATTCTAGTAACAGATCTGACTGAAATAATTTGAATCACACTTTTCCTGTACAATGAAAGAATAGGTCCAGGCTAGGAAAGCAGCTAGAGAAGGCAGGCCAATTGTATCTGTGAGAAAACTTTGTGGAAACTGGTATTGAGGATTACTTTCTGGTGCCACTTGCACTGGAAGCATGATTCTGAAATATTGCTTGCTGATTCTGAACTATTGCTTTGATCATTATATTCTCCAAGAGGAAAAAGTGAAAATTGATTGCAAAGGACTACTAACAGATTTTGACTTCTCATTAAGCACCTTCAATGATAAAAATCACATGAAGAAAATAGACAGGCCTACTTTTTTAGATGAAAACAAGTGTCTTTAAAAAAAAAAACAAGAAATTTAAGTAGTCATGAAAAGGACTTCTATTTTACTACTGAATTATACATTTTTTCCTAATGTTGGGTAACAATAAATAATGGATCTTTTAGAAAGCTCTTAAAGCTCATATGTTCAATAATGAATTCTCTTACACTATATCATGGTATTTTTTGTGTATGGAAGAAATTTCCATTACTAACTTGATGTTCTGACAAGAAAATATCATCACTGTATGTCTTGCTTCTATTCTCTCAGTTTTAAATTACTAAGTATGTGCATTAGATAAGTATAGAGGAAAAAGTAGAAGCCCCACTGATGGCTCATGTATTTAATCCAAGCTAATCAGAAAGATGAAATCTGAGGATTGTCGTTCAAAACCAGACCAAGCAAAAAAAAAAAAAGTCCATTAGATTCTGATTTTAAAGTAACCAGCAAAACCTAGAAATGGAGCTATTACAAACAGTAAAATGCTAGCCTTGAGAAAATAAAACAAAAAAAATTCTGGGAAAGAGCCAGGCCCTGAACCAAACAAATGACTTACTTAATTTGTCAATTAATTAATTAAAAATACATTAAGAAGTCACATGTAGAGAGGCAGGAAATATGTAACACCAGTGGTGACTGGATTATGTATTATTTTGTAATAAGGCAAATCATCATTTGTCCTAATCACTAATATTTCATTTGAACTTTTTGTACGATAAACCCTCAATTTAGCATGTATGTATATGTGTGTGTACATGTGCGCACATGTGTGTGTATGTGTGCATGTGCTATTGCAATGTTGCTTGCCAATGTGGAAAGGGTGAGGCTGAAAAGAGCTATCTGTTTTGCAGTGTTTTTATTTATCAGTGTTTTGTCATGTCATTTCAGTGGAACTACCCTTTTGTACATTTTATTTTTCAAATAATAACGTCATCATAATCCAAGCATTTACAACATTAAGTTAGGTAAAAGAGACCGCTTTCAGCTCTTATTAAATGTTAGGTAAGAAGACACTGACCTAATTAAGTAGTAAGTTATTGCTGTAAGATGATTGTTAGTACAAAATAGGTATTTGATCACTTAACTTGGTTATACAGTTCAGATATACTCATGGAGTGAGTTTGACAGACTTGACCAAATAAGTATTACTCTCTGGTTATTCCTGTGAAACACAAGATGGATAAACTCCAGATTACTGTTGAAAATAACTTCCTTTGTAAGATCATATCTATTCTCACTAAGAGATAATCAACCCCATATTATGTTTGAATATCACATCTTATTGACTGAAAATAAGTATTGTGGATATGCTTGTTAGATATTCCTTTCAAAAACAAACAAACAAAAATTATGTGTCATCTCCAGATTGTGGATGTATTTAAAGTTATTTTGTACATGCAAAGGGACATTCACTAATGGCTCTTTTGTGGGAGCAACTATCACAACTTTAACAGATAAGGCTTTTTGGATATCTTTTACAATATAAAGAACATCCCAGAGCGAGTCTTGCAATTTCTGAAAACCCTTTGAATATTTAAGTATTATTTCAGTTCATTGACTATAGAGCTCAAGACATTTCTGAAATAAATATCGTTAAGGTCTGAAAATGTAAGTGGGTATATAGGCTTTTTATGAATCATTTTATGAAAACCCAGTTTTTATGAAAGTAAATGAAATAGAATAAAAGAATGTAAGTGAATTTGGCAAGCTAATTATTATTAGGACTTTCTTTTCTATTAACACAGTCCTTTTCATGTAGAGGATGCATTTAAATTATTTCCTTTGTGTCTCTGTACTTCAGTTAGTCTTAGAACCTTTATAGTTATAAGAGTGAATTTGTAGTATAAATAAAGATCTTTTAAAATAATTAAGATTAATCTTGTGTTTTGTGTCCTGCTCCCAAGAAAATAAGTTATTTTCAAGTGTTAATAGTTTATCATTATTATTATCATTGTCATAAGGAATCTTTAAAATGCAGTAGTATTGATGTCTTTTTAAACCAATTGTATTCACAAGTTGGAGAGTCTTTAATTCATGCTTAGGTGTTGTTGTCTATGATTCTTAACCTCTCATTCCTAACTTTAATGACAGGTCATACTGCATTTTGGGGTATATGAAAGATAAAAATATTTATCTGTGGTCAAAGGTAATTTTTATATCAGTGTTGGTTTAATAACATTTTAAAGTAGTACCTTTCTCTCAAAATGTTTGGTATAAAAAACAATCAAAATACTTCTAATGGTAAACAATATAGGTGAGCTACAATGTGGAAATGATTGGTCCATAAGACCTGCAGTATGTTTTCATCAGAAATTGGGTAGGTCATTCTTTCAATATGACTTTAAACATAGATGGGTCCCCAGGCAGTGCAGTGTTGAATCATGGGATAGAATATGATTTCTACTATTTTGAGCTAGAAATCAAGAATGTTATAGTTTGGCAGTTCCTTTCACCAGGGAGGTATAAATTGATTATGAACTTGGAGTTTTCATATTACAGTACCCTATTTTCTTTTTATTTTCCTTTTTTTTTTTTTTGTTTTTTTTAGTTAGTCATGGGGCTTGAACTCTGGGCTTGGGCACTGTCCCTGCGCTCTTCCAATCAAGACGAGCATTCTACCGCTTGAGCCACAGTGCAACTTCCGGTTTACTAAAGGTTTATTATAGATAAGCCTCACAGACTTTACTGCCCGGGCTGGCTTTGAACTGGGATCCTCAGATCTCAGCCTGCTTAGTAGCTAGGATTACAGGCGTGAGCCACTGGCATCTGGCTTAGTAACCTATTTTCTAACAAAGATAAAGTGAAATATTATGAGTGTCCACAATAATATTGGGAAATTTTCCTAGAATTAGTAGACTAAGTGCTGGTATTTTAGTCATAAAATAGAATAAGGTAATTTGATAGGGTGGGAATGGGCCGTAGGCTAAAGCTTACCATGTATGCAATGTTAGACTAGTAATTCCAATTCTGAAGACTTCAATATCATCATCTGATAATTAAAAATAGAAGTAGTTCCAATTTATGGGATTATTGTGAGGATTAAATTAGATAACGTAAAGTACTTGGAAAAACAATCAGCATTTGATACTTTATACCTGTTATTTTATCATGTGATGAATTCTAACATTTTTAATGTGATATTTATATTGTGTCTATTTAGGATATGCAATGTGATGTATTGATATTCATTGCATTGTTCACTTTCCTGTCATTATGAGGAAAATACCTGCAAAGATATTTTTTGAGGAGGAAACTATTATATTGTCTCATGGTTTAAGAGAACGCAGTTTAAGGTCAGATGTCTCCATTGTTTTTAATTGTATTTTAATTAAATAGTGGTATGAAGGAATTTCCATTCAACAAATCAGTTTATAAGTACAATAGATGTATACATAACGTTCCACATCCTTCCAAAGCTCACCCCATTTTAATTTTTTCTAGATTCATACTATCTGCATTGAATATTATGCCTTCACTCTCTTCCTCTATAACTCTCTTTATTCCTTCCCTTTGACTTCCCCTCATATCTTCCAAGTGATAGTTTCCTGGTATTCATTTTGTTAGATTAAAAGTTCAATTTTATTTTATAAGAAATTACACCTTTTAAATACTCCTCTGCAAATAGCATTCTTTGGTTAATACTGTTGTGTAAAGTTGTGTAATAGTGGCCTAAAGTTCTAGCTTCCAAATACGCGACAGAACATGGTTCCTTTGTGTGTCTGATTCAGATTTAGTTTACTTAACATATTTTTAGATCTATCCATTTCTATGCAAATGATGTAACAATCTTCATAATGGATGGGTGCAATCCAATTGTGTATATGTGCCACACTTCTCCAACCATCCCTCTGCCAAAGGGCATCTTGTCTGTTTCCATAACTTCACTAAGGTGAATAGTGCAACAGTGAACATGGTTATGATAGTGATTTTACTCTAACTTTTTGGAAGAATTCATGACTATCTTTCTGGGAGCAATACTCTAACCAATTTTCCAGAATAAGCACATCGCTCCCTTCATCTCCATCACAACTTTTTGCAACTCCTCAAAAACACAACTACCACCTACAGGTCTCAATAAGCTAAAACAACACTGTGCCCATATTCTTCCAATAAATTTTTTCATAATTTTACACATAATTTAGTGAAAGCCTTCTATGTACTTTCCTAATGTGGGAATGAGGGACATGACAATAGAGTAAAAGTAAGAAAAATGCAATTTAATTAGCTATTAGAATATTTACAATCATTTTCAGATCTAACTCGTAACCTCACTTACTATTATTTTAATCTTTATTTGATTACTTAATCTATCCCCTAAATTATAACAGGTGATTTAAATACAAAGGCAAAAATGTGGTTTGATTTTGACACTCATATGTGAGGATGCACAATATGGACAAATACATGGATTAGAATTAATAGCCAATATCAATTTTGTTAAAGTAAAGATGGTTTTCCCAAACTGATTCTCACAACTCATATTCAAGTCAACAACAAGAAACATGTGACACTTCCCTTTGTTTTGCTCCTCATTATGTTTTGTTTCCATTTTATTTTATAATCAAGGATGATTTCATAAATCTATTGTAGATACAGAAATATGTAAAATATTTCTATCTGTATGCATTGATATATACATACACACAAATACTGTACAGTTTATAATGAAATTTATACATTCTGTAACTATACAATTTACTAAATTATTAAAAACATCGACGGCTCATGCCGGAAATCCTGGTTACTTGGGAGGCTGAGACCTGACAATCATGGTTTGAAGCTATCCTAGGCAGGAAAGTCCATGAGCCTCTTATCTCCAAGCAAACACCAGGAAATCAGAATTGGAACTGTGGCTCAAAGTTGTAGAGTAGTAGCCTTGACGGAAAAAGCTCAGGGACATCACCCAGGCTCTTAGTTTAAGAACTACAATCTAATAAAGAAAATCTATTTAATTTACAACTGTGTAAGTAGAGTATTTCCATCACTCAAATGCACATCCATGCTCATTTGCAAGGTAACTCTGTTATGTCTGGAGTACCTCATAACATTATCAGTTAAGTAGAAAGCATTGCAAGGTGGGTTCACTCTATCTCTCATATGGATTTTTCTCCAGTCAAAAACTCAAATCTTACAATTATTCCAATTATTTAAAGTCATAGCTTTTTTCTTTAATACCCATAATATTAGAGTTTGAATTGAGTGCCTTGTGTCTCCTAAATGGGTGTTCTTACCACTTTGTCATGCCCCCAGCCCTAAATTATCATGATTAATTTTCAGATAGAATCTGGCTTCCTACTTGTGTATGATCTTGAGCTCAGCTCACTTTATGTTTTTCTTCCTGGAATTTAGAATAGCAGGTCTTGGCATTGTGTACAGATCTTTCTGTCCAGTCGGGGCTTTAACCACTATCCTCACAACAAGTACACTCCCACATAGTCAGGATTTTCATAAGCTTATCATAGCTGATTTTTTTTAAAAAAATCTTTGCATTTCCTGCTGATCATATATTATATGAAGATAATAAAACTACAGATGCTTGCCAGGAGGAGAAAAATCTATTACTAATTGTTTCACAGAGGCTTCCCTTCTAGTGAAAGAAATATATTGCTTGATGCAGGATTTCACACAGTCATATTGCTAGGAAGAACCTTAAACAATTATCTAACACTACAGAGTTTAGGGAGATGAATTGACCTCCTGAATAATTTACTTTTAGATGAAATAAAAGCAGGCTTCCAAAAAGAGAACAGACTTTAGAGAAACATGATGAGTTGTATGTAAATAGGTGCTTATCTGATTTTGTTAATTGGTGAACTAATACAGAGAAATAAAGTACAGCAAAGAGAAAAAATAAAGAACTCTCCATTGAAATACTCATTTGTGTGTGTGTGTGTGTGTGTGTGTGTGTGTGTGTGTGTGTGCGCGCGCGCACTCGTGCCTGTACTCACACGCACATGTGCATGTGCTTATGCATGCATTCATCATTCCCGAGGTTTGATAGTGCCTAGGCACTATCCCTAAGCTTCTGTACCCAAGGATAGTGGTCTACCACTTGAGCCACTGCTGCACTATTGGTTTTTTGGAAAAATTGCATGTATTTTCATGACTGGACTGGCTTTGAACAGTGGTCTTCAGATCTCAGCCTCCTGAGTAGCTAGCTAAGCTGATTCAGCCTTTGAGTAGCTAGTTAAAATTCTGCCTGTTTTCTATGCTTCACTGCTCTTTTATTCTTTCCATGAGGTAATCACAAGCCTAAGTCATATATATGTCTAAGTTCTTTAAAAATACTCTTACTGCTTGGCACCAGGGGCTCCTGTACTCTTAACTACTTAGGAGATTTAAGAACAGAACCCAGGCTTCTTTCTCAATCTATAGCTGGGTGCGTTGGATCATTTCCACCATCCTGCACTATCTAGAGACTAAGATTGGAAGGACTGCGGATCTAGGCCAGCCAAGGTAGGAAACTAGACAAGTTGTTGTGCAACTCTGATGCCATTGATGATGGGAACGCTAAAAGGACAGATCAAGTGCATGTTCTTGTGGAAAGAGAACCCCTATCCTAAAATTAACCACTGATATGATGACAGCCTAGCAAGAACAATACCCCAAATTGAAATCCCCACAATTTCCCACAACCAGAATAAGTATACACATTAACATCCAAAAACATAGTACAATATGTTGTTTGCTTCAATATTATCTTTATCTGATTATCATATGATGTGACAGAATAGTTTCTTCATTAAATTTACAATATATTTAAAAAGACCTAGAAAATTCTTTCTTGCTTATGTTCAAACGAATGGCAAATTGCCTCATTTTTACATATTTGACTACCACTAAAAATTCATCCAATGATTATTATAGTAATATATTCTGGTTTATTACTTTACTATGTAACAGTTTTTAAACTTTTTGCTTCTATGAAGTTTAAGTATTTAAATGTATCATTGAAATATATTCCTTGGGTACTTGGGGCAGATTTTTATAAAGATTTTAAAAAATGGCTTCTAAGAACGCTTAATTGGTATACTATTTGATTTATTTTAATTTCAATTTAATTTTATTGTAATGGTAATGTACAGAAGGGTTACAGTTACTTAAGTAAGTTAATGAGTATATTTCTTATGGAAGGAACATTGTAATCCGCGACATCGATTTTTTTTTTTGTATACTCAAAAACAGCTTTTGCTGTTGCTATTGATCAGTGGGTCCTTTTGCTTTCTTTGTTCATGCATTTTTATTATAAAATTGATATACAGAGGGTTTACAGTTACTTCAGTTAACTACAGAGTAAACTTCATTTTGTATTTGAAATTTCAAAATTTGAACCTAATTACTTATTTTCTTTTCTATCGTTAAGGAAATTTTTTTTGAGAGTTGTAGGAGTAGTTAATTTAATTTTGCATGATTTCTACACATGTAATTTATTCAGATACATATATTTTGCTTTAAAAATATTTAATATGTGAATATTTAAAATTATTTTCTTAATTTTTATACGGTTGGTGAATTTAAATAAATTTATTTTCTTAAAGTTCTAAACATATTTTTCCAGGTAACAAATAACTACTGTTTTTTCAAGAAGCACACTTTATTAAGAAAGGATTCATTACCTGGTCACTTTATTGTAAATATTTGAACTTGAACGATAAAAAAAAGTTTGAACTGGGCATGGTGATTTTTTAAATTTTTTTTTTATTTTTTATTGTGAAAATACTGTACAGAGGGGTTACAATTACATGGGCAAAATAATGAGTACATTTCCTTTTTTTTAATTTAAATTTTAATTTTTTGTGAACATATTGCACAGAGGGTTTACAATTACATGGGCAAGATAATGAGTACGTTTCTTATCAAACATTGCAGCCTCCTCCTTTGTTGACCCTTCACATCCCTTCCAAGCCTCCCCCCCCTTCCCGGTCCCCCAGCGAATCCTTCCACCGCCCCCGCACCAAAGTTGTAAAGTTCGTTTTCGATATAACAACTAGTACTTCTCATTGTTGGAACAGGTTCACCTGTATCCTTAAACGTCTTGTTTTTCCCCATCTCCTCCACAAATTATACCGACATCAAATATAGTGAAAGCAGGGGTTATACCATGTCGGAGGGACATACAAAACAACAAAGACATAATCTTATAAATGCGTTAGAAACAAATGCATGAAAGAAAAAAAACATTAAAATACATATCTAAGGGTTCATTTTCCTAACATCACATTATCTGACCTTTTCGGCTTGACTCATACATATACTAGATATTGCAAATAAGGGAAACCATGGGACCTATGTTTCTTTGGGCTTTTATTACTTCACTTAATATAATTTTTTCCAAGTCTTTTCATTTCCTAACAGATGGGGCAATGTCATTCTTTCTGATGTAGGCATGGAATTCCATTGTGTATATATACCACATTTTCTTGATCCATTCCTCTGCTGAGGGGCATCTGGGTTGGTTCCATATCTTAGCTATGGTAAATAATGCTGCAATAAACATAGTTGTGCTGGTAGTTTTAGTGTGGTCTTGTTTGTAAACATTTGAGTAAATGCCCCAAAGTGGGACTGCTGGGTCATCAGGGAGCTCTATGTGGAGTCTTTTGGGGAACCTCCATACTACTATCCAAAGTGGTTGAACAAGTTTACATTCCCACCAACAATGAAGTAAGGTTCCCTTCTGTCCATATCCTCTCCTGCATCTGTTGTTGTTAGAGTTCTTGATTTTTACCATTCTAACTGGAGTGAGGTGGTATCTCAATGTTGTTTTCATTTGCATTTCTTTTATGGCTTGGGAGGTTGAGCATTTCTTCATGTGTCTATTGGCCATCCTTCTTTCTTCTTCAGAGAAGTTTCTCTTTAAGTTTTTAGCCCACTTATTTATTGGGCAGTTCTTTCTTTGAGGATTTGTTGTTGGGTGATTTAATTTTTTGAGTTCCATGTATATTTTAGATATGAGACCCTTGTCTGTTGTATGGCTAGTGAAGACCTTCTCCTAATCCATGGGCTTTCTATTGATCTTGCTAGCTATGTCCTTTGTCATGTAGAAGCTCTGCAACTTCATGCAATCCCAAACTTTCTTTGATTTGTTGTGTTTCTGGGTCTCTATTAAGAAAATTTCGGCCTGCTCCAAGGAGACCTAGGGTTTCTCTTATTTCATCCTGTAATGTTTTCAGAGTGTCTGCTTTGACTCCGAGGACTTTGATACATTTGGAGTTGATTCTAGTACAGGGTGATATATAAGGATCTAGCTTTAGTTTTCTAAAGTAGTTAACCAATTTTGCCAGCACCAATTACTGAAGAGGCTGTCTTTCTTCCATGCTATTGTTTTAGCTCCCTTATCGAAGATTAGATGGCTATAGGTCTGTAGGTTCATTTTGGGTTTTCAGTTGTATTCCATTGTTCCTGAGCTCTGTTCTTATGCCAGTACCAAGCTGTTTTGATTATTGGATTTGTAGTAGAGTTTGAAATTTGGTATTGATATTCCTCCAGCAGTGTTCTTTCCATTGAGGAGAGTTTTTGGTATTCGGGGTCTTTTATTGTTCCATATGAATTTTTGGATTGCCTCTTCTATTTCCTTGAAGAATGAGGTTGGAATTTTGATAGGTATTGCGTTGAATTTGTGGATAGGCTTGGGCAGTATTGCCATTTTCACGATATTAATCTTTCCAATCCAGGAGCATGGGATGTTTTGCCATTTTCTAAGTTCTGTTTTCATTTCCTTTTTCAAGTTTTTAAAGTTTTCATCATAGAGGTCCTTCAATTGCCTAGGTATTTTATTTTTTGTGGGGCTATTACAAATGGAGTTGCTTTCCTAATTTTAGCCACACTTTTCTCATTGTTGGCATACAGAAAAGCCATTGATTTTGGAGGGTTAATTTTATACCCTGCTACTTTTCCAAAGTTTTGAATCAGCTTGAGTAATTTGGGAGTGGAGTCTATGGGATTCCTTAAATACAAGATCATGCCGTTTGCAAAGAGGGAGAGTTTTATTTCTTCTTTCCCTATTTGGATATCCTTTATGTTTGCATCTTGTCTTATTGCTGTAGCTAGGCATTCTAATACTAGATTGAAGAGAAGTGGAGAGAGTGGACATCCTTGTCTTTTTCCTGAGTTATGAGGAAATGGCGTTAGATTTTCACCATGAAGTATAATGCTGGCTGTAGGTTTGTCTTATACAGCCTGTATTGTATTTAGGAATGTTACATGGGTTCCTAAATTTTCCAAAACCTTCACCATGAAGGGGTGTTGGATCTTGTCGAATGCTTTTTCTGCATCTATTGAAATAACCATGTGGTTCTTATGCTTGCTCCTGTTGATGTGATGAATAATATTATTTGACTTGCATATATTGAACCAGCTTTGCATCCCTGAAATGAATCCTGTTTGATCGTTGTGTATGATTATTTGGATGAATTGTTGAAGTCGATTGGCCAAAATTTTGTTGGAAGTTTTGAATCAATGTTCCTCAAAGAAATGGGTCTAAACTTCTCTTTCCTTGATGAGTCCTTGCCTGGTTTGGGGATGAGGGTTTTGATGGCTTCATACAATATCTTCGGTAGTGAACTTTCTGTTTCAATTTCATTCAAGAGTTCGAGGAGTATTGGTGTGAGCTCTGCTTTGAAGGCCTTTTAGAATTTCTCTGTAAAATCATCTGGTGCTGGATTTTTTTTAGCTGGAAGGTCTCTTATTGCTGTTTCTATTTCAATGCTTGATATGGGCCTTTAAGCTGGTTTAACTCATCTTGGTTTAGTTTTGGCATGTCAATATTGGCTAGGAATAGGTCCATTTCTGTCAAGTTCTCAAACTTATTAACCTAAAGTTTTGAGATGTATTCCCTCATTATGTTCTGAATCTTGATTGTTTCTGTGGTGATGTTTCCATTCTCAACTCTGAGTTTATTTATTTGGGTGTGTTATCTTCTTTTTCTGATAAGATTTGCTTAGGGTCTGTCAAATTTGTTAAGTTTTTCGAAGAACCAACACTGTTTTGTTGATTCTTTCTATAATTTTTTTTGGATTCTAATTCATTTAATTCTGATTTAATTTTAATATTTTCTATCTGTCTACTGGTTTGGGATTTATCTTCCTGCTCTTTTTCAAGGAGGTTTAGATGTGTCATTAAATTGTTAGTTTCAGATCTCTCCAATTTGTTGATGTAGGAGCTCAGAGCTATAAACTTGCCTCTGAGTACTGCCTTTGCTGTGTCCCAGAGAAGCTGGTAATTTGTGTGTTCATTTTTGTTGAATAGCATGAACATTTGAATTTCCTTTCTAATCTCTTCCATGACCCACTTGTGATTCAGCAATGTGTTGTTCAGCCTCCATGTGTTACCGGATTTTCTTTGGTGGCTTATGGTGTTGAGTTCTAATTTTATTCCCTTGTGGTCAGAGATAATGCAAGGTATCACTTCAATTTTTCTGAATTTAGACAAGTTTGCTTTGTGGCCTAAAATGTGGTCTATTTTAGAAAATGTTCCATGTGCTGCTGAGAAAAACATGTATTCTGATGCTGCTGGGTGAAATGTTCGGTAGATGTCTATTAAGTCTAGTTGATCTATGCAGCTGTTTAGATCTACGGTTTCTCTGTTGAATTTTTGCCGAGTTGATCTATCTAGTGGGGAGAGTGGTGTGTTAAAATCCCCAACAATTAATGTCTTTGGATTTATGTGGGATTTGAGGGAAAGTAATGTTTCTTGGATAAATTTGGGTGCTCCATTGTTTGGCCAATAGATATTCAGAATTGTAATATCCTCCTGAAGGAGAGATCTTTAATTAGTAAGTAGTGACCTTCTTTATCTCTTCTCACAAATTTTAATTTGAAGTCTATTTTATCTGATATTAGGATTAGAACTCCCGCCTTTTATGGGGGCCATTTGCTTGGTAGATTTTACTCCAGCCTTTTACATTGAAAATATGCTTGTTTTTATGGGCAAGATGTGACTCCTGAAGGCACCAGATATAAGGATCGTGTTTTTTAATCCAACTAGACAGTCTATGTTGCTTAATTCGAGAGTTAATGCCGTTAATGTTGATAGATAAGACTGAGAGGTACTTGGGAGTTCCTGCCATGTTATCCACCTTCTTGGGGGCTGCGAAATCTGGGTTTTTCCTATGGTTCTTTGATTCTCAGTTTGGGTGCAGTTTCTTGGCTTTAATTGTGGTCTTGTTGCTTTTCTATGTGTAGGACATCTTTAAGAATCTTTTGTAGAGCTGGTTTGGTGGAGATGTATTGTTTCAATTTTTCTTTGCTATGGAAGGTTTTTATTTGGCCTTCAGTTATGAAGGAGAGTTTAGCTGGGTACAGTATTCTTGGTTGATAGTTGTTTGTTTTTAGGGCATGGCATACATCATTCCAGGCTCTTATTGCTTTGATTGTCTCTGCTGAGAAAACTGAGGTGATTCTAATTGGTTTCCCTTTATAGGTGATTAATCTTTTCTCCTTCACAGCTTTAAGCATCTTTTCCTTGGTCTGGGTTGATCCTGTGTGGATTATAATGTGACAGTGGGATGTCCTATTCTGGTCTGGTCTGTATGGGGTTCTAAATGCTTCTTGTTTCTGAATAGGCCTATCTTTTTGCTTGTTTGGGAAGTTCTCTACTAGGATCCTGTTAAACAAATTTCCTAGACCATTAACTTCTGTTTCTAGGTGGTCCTCTACACCCATTATTAGATTAGGCCTTCTGATGGTGTCTTACAAGTATTGGATAGATCTATCATATTTCTTGGACTTGTCTTGGATGGTTGTATGTTCTTTCTCTATATTATCTAGGCTGTTTTCAATCCCTGAGTCGATGTTCTGCATGGTCTAACCTATTGTCAAGACTTTCTATTTTGTTTTTTATTTTTTTCCTTCTAATTGGTCAGCTTTGATGGCTTCAAATTCTTTGTTGAAGCTTTGTTTCAGATCTTGTATGAACTTCTTTGCTTCCTTAATTTGGTGTTCAGTATTTATTCTCAAATCACTTAGTTGATTGTTTATGTTTTCCTTGGACTGCCATTCCTTCTGTTGGGTTCCATTCAGCATTCCCTTTGTGGTCTCCCTGACTTCCTTCTGCTCTTTGTTAATGGATCCCATTTACGCCTTTAGTGATCATTGTGTATTCTCTTCCTGCTCTCTCAATTCCTGTATTACTCTTTGCTTAGCTTCCTCCCACTCCCGTTCATACCTTTCCTGTAGTTTTCTTTGAGTGTTCTCAGCCTGTTCATGCCTTTCTCTTTGAGTCTTCTCAAGCTGCTCACTCAAATCCTGTATCAGTTTTTGAGTAGCTTCCTCACGCTCAAGATACTCCTGTATAAATCTTTGGATTGCCTCCTCTCTCTCCCTATCACACTCATACAGAGTCCTTTGTATGTTTTCAATCTTTTCATTTATCATATTTGCTAGCAGTGTTTGTAGAGCTATTTGGAAACTCCCCTCTGAATTATTCATTATCTCTTCTGTCCCCTGATTATCAAGTTTGTGAATTGAGATACCTAGATTTGCCATTTTTCTTGTGTTTTTACGGCTTACTCTGCACATTTGGGATGAAAATAGCACCAGTTTTGTGCTAGACCACTATCTTAAGGCAAGAATCAACCAAAGTCTGAATTTGCACAGTCAATAGTCTACAGATACAATCAAGTTCAACAGATACATCTATTCAACATCAAACAACTATATATTAATGGGCTACGAACCACAAAGAAGAATTTGGGAAACCAGAAATTATTAGGTTTAGGGAGAGGTGTGGGTAAAAAATAGGAATAGAGTGATGTGGGAAGGCACAGGGAGAGTTAAGTAAGTCCTAATCCCAAAGAAGGAAATAGGTTGGGTAGGATGAAAGTTGCGAGAGAAAGAAAAAGAAGAAAGAGAAAGGGAAAAGAGACCAGAAAAAATAGAAAAGTAAAAATTATTATTATTATGCAGATTACAAAAACAATCTTTTTAGAGAAGAACGTGAATATGAGAGAAGGGGGGGATATAAAGGAGATGTGAAAAACTTAAAAATAAAAATGCTTAAAATATTATATAGGTATAAAGAGGTAATACTGCTGTTCAGGAATTTAAGACTCAGAGGTTTTGAATTGAGTAATAAATTTTTGGATTATCTGTGTACACAATGGGGGATAGGGTCTAATAGTCAACTACGGGTTTATCTGAGGATGTGCAGGACAGCAATTAAGTTACTTAAAGAAGAATGAAAGAGAGGAAAAGGTGAAAAGGATAAGAAAGGAAGAAAAAAAGATCAGAAGTTCAGTAGAGCTAAACAAAAAACAAAAAGATAATTAAAAAAAAAGGAGAACGAAAACAAAAAAGAAATTAAAACGCACACACACATGTATCCCTAAAATAAAAATTATAAAAGTGAAAAAAGTTACTGGAAAACAATTTTTTTTCAGAAAAGGTAAAAATTAAAGATTAAAAAATGTTTTAGAAAAGAAAAAAAATTTTTTATAAAAGATACAAAAAAGAAGAAGAAGAAGAATAAAAAATTCTGTGACTTTTTTGGGTGGGGTGGGAAAAATCCTGTGTCTCCCTTGTGTCTTTAACCAGCCTCTTGTTGGAGTCTCTGGACTGCTTGTGGTTCTGTGGCTTGGTTGGTTTCTTAAGTCAGTTTGTTCGAACAGGCAGAAAAATGCTCTGTTTTACCCAGGATTTTGCAATCCTCCTCCCAGGCTAGTTTAATAGGAGGCAGATCTGCTTTGAGTATCACAAAAGAGGGAGATGCTTCACATTGCTAGGATTACAGGTATGGAGCCAAAGGCCCCAGCTACAAAGCAGAGCTTTAAGCTTATTAAATCGTTCTTGGACCATTTAGTATTGCACATAAATAGTTATCGCCTTTTTTGTTCAAGGTCATCTAGTTTTCCACCTACTTTTAGGGGGTTTATGGTTTTCCATTTTATAGTTTTGTCATGGTATAGAAATTCTCAGTACACCTGATAGGACTCAGCTTACTCATTTCTGATCCCTCAAATATAAATCTTCGTTGTTGACTTAAATTGGTCCTCAAAAATTATTGTTTATTTTTAGTTCTATTTCTGGATATTTCAATATAATAATATGATTCCTATTATTTGATTATGCCCAGAAATGCATTTCCCCCATTTGTAGACTCAGAATAATCTTTTCTAGAAATCATTTTAAGTAGTTTTTCCTTGGAATTTAATTTAGTTTTATCTATTACCTCTTCACTTGAAAGATATATAGAATTCTCCATTAAAATCTGTTTCTCATAGTATGCCAAAAATACTTTTGTGTTTTATTTTGATTCAATTCCTGCATTTCTGAAACAATCTGCTAGTTTGTTGTTCTGTAAGTAATTCACTTTCTCCTTTTGCTGCTCTTAAGATATTCTCACTGGTGCTGGGAAGGTAGCTCAATATTAGAGCACTTGCCTTGCATCCCTGAGGCCCTGAGTTTGGTTCCTCAGCACCACATAAGCAAAAAGAAAAAAGCCAGAAGTGGTGCTGTGGCTCAAGTGGGAGAGCACTAGCCTTGAGCTGAAGAGCTGAGGGACAGCGCCCAGGCCCAGAGTTCAGGCCCCACGACCGGACGTCCCCCGCAAAAAAAGATATCCTCACGGTTAGACACATTGATTTTAATTCCTTTGGATTAATTTATAATGCTTTGCCTTCCTACTGTTTGGAAATCAATGGTTCCTATGAATACAAACTTAATATCAGTTCTCTAAGTTTGTAAATATTTCATTTCTCCTAGCAACATGATTTCCTTAAGTGTATTTTAAAGGAAATCCTAACAAAAAACAAGAAATTGCCTCTTAACAATTTTGAAACATTTCCATTCATCTTCTTTCATGCAGATGTCATAAACATGACTGGTTTTGTGTAATATCACATATATTATCTATTTTGTGTACTTATATTGAATACATTTTTTGTTCATTTGTATACACAACACTTGCAAAAAGGTGGGAGAAAGCCTCATTTTTTCCCATTATCAGTGCTCATTGTGCTTCTTTAATTGCATTAAATATCATGTAATAGTTTTATGTGGAAACTTGATTTTAACATTGAGTGTTTTCATATTTGGTGTGATATTAATTTGAGTATTTCTGTGAGTTTGTTTCTAGAGGAAATTTACATTGATAAGGATCAACTGAGAGAAGAAGCATACATGGGCATTTATTTTGTTAAAAGCATTGACAGACTGAGAGAACTCATGGTGCTAGGCACCCTGTAGCTCACATAATCATAATCCTGTTAACATTAAGTATATAAGGTGAATATAATTTCAGAGTATTGAGATAATTAGAATCGAAGTTTGAAGCCAGATGGTGCAGGGAAGTTTAGAAGTGTGCATATCCAAAGCAAAAGCTGGGCCGGAGGCACTGTTCAATTAGATTGCCAGAAAAAGAAGTAAGAAAGCATAAGACCCCAAGTTCCAACCCAATACCACACAAAAAATAAATGAAAATTAAATAAAATTTATGTACAAATATGTGTGTATATATATTTATAATCACTCATTTTGAATATCTTTGAAATAAAACATATTCTTCTGACTTTAGACTACAATATGAGCTAGGCCTTATACTTTCAACTCCCCTTGTACTCAATTCTTTACACCTAGATTGTAACAATGCTATCAGGCCTTATATCTCCAGTTCTCTAATTACAGGTCTTCAACTCAGATACCTGAGCTAATTCCTTATAATAAATGCCTTTCTACATAACTACATTTCTATCTGAATGTGTGTGCTTAAATAAAGAAATGTTTTTACTCTGAGAAACCATGAAATTTTCTGCTTTTCTATTTGATTTTATTCATATTTTATTATTTTCTATTGATCATGTAGATGTTTGTTTTATTTTTGTTGGTATCTCTTATTGTCAAAGTTTATTCGTACTGTAGTGATTCATGTTTTGGAAATTTTACTCTAGTAAAAACTATTGAATTTGTGTGTGTGTGTGTGTGTGTGTGTGTGTGTGTGTGTGTGTGTGTGTGTGTGTGTGTGCTGACACTTAGGCTTCAACCTAGGGCCTCATGACTGCAGTTTGTTTTCTAACCAAGTTTGGTACTGTAATATCTGAGCCATACATCCAGTTCTGGCTTATTGCTAACTAATTAGACATAAGCATTTTACATATTTGTTTTCCTGGACTGACTTTGAACACTGATCTTCTTGAGCTAGAATTGGAGGTGAGAGCTATTAGCATCCAGAAAACTAAACAAAACAAAACAACTTTGATTTTTAAAAGTAATGGTTGGCTGGACACTGGTGGCTTACACCTGTAATCCTAGCTAAACAACCAGAAAACCAGAATTGGTACTGTGGCTCAAGTGGAAGAGCACTAGCCTTGAGTTGAAATGCTGTGGGACAGTGCCTAGGCCCAGAGTTGAAGCCCAGGACTTCTCTCCACCCCCCCCAAAAAAAGTAATTTTGATAAGACTGCTTTTTGTTTTGGGTGATAGCTAGTCTCCTATGAAATTTAAAAGATTATGGAGTTATTTAGAATACAACAACTGTTCAAAATAAGTCATATTTGTATTAAATTAAAAGATTTTTTTTAAGGAGATGCATTCTCTCTTAAGAACGTCCTCACGGGACTCTAATTCCCCACTGTGCCAATCTCTCATAACTGTGGCACTATATTTCTTTCCTACAACTGTTTGAGTTGTGATCTATACACTCCTTTTCTGAATAAAACCAATAAAGATTTGTCTATATAAATGACCTGCAAAAAAAAAAAATGGGGCTGGGAAGGTGGCTCAGTGGTAGAGCGCTTGCCATGCATGTGTGAGGCCCTGGGTTCGATTCCTCAGCACCACATAAGCAGGAAAAAAAGCCGGAAGTAGTGCTGTGGCTCAAGTGGTAGATTGCTAGCCTTGAGCTGAAGCGCTGAGGGACAGCACCCAGGCCCAGAGTTCCGGCCCCACGACCGGACCCTCCCCCCCCAAAAAAAAAGAATTCAAAGAAAGGAAGGGAAAGTTTGGTATTTTTCCTCAGTAGGAAAACACTGTTTCACTATATTGGTTAGCCCTGGCTTCGTGTATATTTTTAATACTATGTTTTGGGGGATTTGTTTGTTTGTTTGTTGCATGGGTCTCCAATTTTCTCTATTACTTCAAGCTGTAGCTCATTTATAGATGTGGGATTGCCAAGGGGTAATAATTAAGTAGATATTGTTGTTATAAATAAAAATCTTTCAAGCATTGTGGATAATTTCAATATTTGTGAGAGGAAATAAAGAAAAACTACAGTGAGATTTAACAAGCGAAAGATAAGCTGATATCAATACATGATTTTGATATGTTTGCAAACAAAATGGTAATATTCTATCCTCTCATCTCCCAGTGGGAAAAGGCTTAAATGAGTGTATATATAGAAAAGAAATGAGAAACTTGCAGATTATAATGTGTTTATACTGCTTCTATGAACATTTAAGATTTTTTTTCTGTCAATGAAGTCATATTTTCTTTGATATTAAAACAGTTGCCTTTTAATAAAAGTTTGATATTAGATTCCTTGTCTGTGGCGAATACTTTGAATAAGGAAACAATGGCTATATACTCTCTAGATGATTGTTGAAGGATGAATGAGTTTCTGTAAGAGAAGCTGTGTATCACTCTTCACCAAGGGAAAAACAAAAACCTTTATGCCGTGTTATACTTCCTAGTGGCTGTGTGATTTGTTTTAGGGAAGCTCTTGGTTTATTTTTTATTTTTATTTATTTATTTATTTAGGGTCCAGTCGTGGGGCCTGAACTCTGGGCCTGAGCACTGTCCCTCAGCTCTTCAACTCAAGGCTAGCACTCTACCACTTGAGCCACAGCACCAATTCTGGCTTTTTTCTTTTTGTTTATGTGGTGCTGAGGAATCGAACCCAGGCCTCAGGCATGCAAGGCAAGCACTCTACCACTGAGCCACCTTCCCAGCCCCAAGCTCTCAAGTGTAAAAATCTCAAGTCCCCAAATGGCCCTTATTGGGTTCCTGAATGCATTCATTTCAACATGAGAGATTTTACACAAAAGCACTTCTGTTTCCAGTTTCTGAAAGAAAAATCTGAGAATTACAGAGTACTGAAATGTACATATCCATTTCACAATCTGCTATAAGGAATTTCCCTAAAATTTATCAATTACATTTGAAAATCTAATTTTAATGTATTTGTGATAATTTTCTATTGCTATTACATTGTACATTTACTTTTTAATATTTTTTAAGCCCTGGAGGCTGAACACAGGGCCTTGCATCACGTTACCCCTGACTCACACTATTTCTTAAGCACAAGAAAAAATACTATCATTTTGGAGGAAATAATCACAAATGCTTCATGTTAAACTTAATTCAAACCCTTTGCTATTTAAATAACTTGTTCATTTTAAATATAAAAATCCAGTATTAAAGATGGAAAATCCGTTGGTTTTTGTTTACTTGCGTCTTCATTTCAAAGTATATTAGAAATATACTTAAAAAGTTGTTTGAATTATCTTTATAATTATAAAATTGTAGGTTCAGAAATAACAAGATGTGAAATTTGTTTCACTTGTTAAGACAAAGGCGTAAACAATTTGTGTATTTCCTTATTTTTAATAGCTTTTTAGGTTATTCTTAAAACACAGTTGGGAATGTCAATATCTCTGCTGAATAATTCTGACTTAAAAACAGACTTTCTCCAAGTTTAATGACTATGATTTTTTTCTTTTAAAAAAGTTTTCTTTTTTGTTTCATAGACAGTTTGGAAATTACATGTTTTAAAACAAAAGTCAATTTTTATATTTTGATTAAAGAAGTATTATTTCTCTGATGGATATTATTCTCAAAGATAAGAATTTTTAAATGATGGATATTATAATTCAGTGTTTGTTTGTTGCCAGACCATGCTGTATTGTTGTAATTTCACTTAATCGTTACATTGATACAATGAAATTTGCATTATTAGCACCATTATTCTGTGCTTGTGAGGAGTCTGTGAACTCACCAATTCTTTTACTTGTAGCATATAATATATATCTTATATCTCATATAACTCTTCTACCGACAGCATATAACAGGAGGTTGAGAAACTGTCCAGGTATCAATACTACTCATTACATAACTATTGAACACTCATATATTTCTTCAGAAACCTTAGTTTCTGTACATTTCCTGTACATTCCATTAGGAACTATTAATAGTCCCAACTATTCTACTTAATGTAATCTAAAGACATCACAATTAGTAAATACATTCATTGTCACTTAAACAGACAGAATTCTCCCCTATTCTAGGATATATGTTGAATAATGAATGAATTGTTCTGTAAAATAAATTTTTACTCATAGCTAAATATAAACAAAATTCTGGGTCTGTTCTTATCATTTACGAGCCAAGTGGATTGAAAACTTTTATGATATTTGGGATCAGAAGAAATATAATTGCTTCATAAAAGCCCTATAAATATAGCTAACAAATATATCATTGCCCCTAGTGGGGATAAATCAATCCAGATCTGCTACACTGAAGTCCCATAAGTATGGATGACAAATAGGTGCTGATGCTCCCTATAAACTGACTTTGAATAGTGTAGTTGAGATACCACTGACCTTCAATATGGAGGAAAGTAGAGGTAGTGTCCTGCAATGGCCGCCTGCAGGAAGATGGAATGCCAAAATTCAAATTGGATGACAAAATAACACAAGGAAAGAGATTTTCCTAAATACTTTCTAAAATATTCTGGAAATAAAATTTTTATCAAAAAAACCCATATAGATCATTTTACAAATTGCTAAGTGCAATGGAAAATAAACCCTCAAGTTAATTGCTACCTCTCTGATTGCTCTAGACTATATTGCTTTTTAATTTGATGGCAGATCTTCAAACTTACAACTGCAGAGATTATGGTTGTAAACTGTTATAAAAATGAAAGTCAACACACTTAGAGTCAGGTTGCATTTATATCAATGAACACTGAATAAATGTCACTTCTCAGGAACTTGAATATTTTATGCTGAAGTCTTAAAGATGGTCTTATTAATTCTCGTTAAAAAAAGGACTTAGTTGAAATTCAAGGAGATTGAAATTTTCATGCACGCAGCTTCTAGGTTTTTATAAGGATAAATTTAGGGGTTAATTGAATAAAACAAGAAGATTTAAAATACTAAGATTTTATGCAACCTTATCTGAAGTATGAATATATTACCTCCTATGAGCTGGATACCTTTTCAAGAATTTTTATTCAATAGATAGCACATTTAAATGGGCAAAAATACATTAGTCTTTTTTCTGTTTTGCTAACAACATTAATGATTACAGTTTCTAGTGTTTAGGTATTGCTAAGAAATCATTATGGTTTCATACTTGTACTAGAAATACTATGATTAATATGGACAATATTTTAAGGTATCCTGGACTTTATTTAATACAATATCAATGGATGTATTTTCAATGAACTCCTATGTCAAGGTTAACTTGCTAATTAATTTTTTTAAGTTCCAGAAAAGCTGCAAATGAAAATTTAATCAGCTTACTCATATCATCAGATAATCTATCTCAAAAATTTGTATTTTGGTCCTTAGATCACATTATAGTTACTAAGCTTAGCACGTATTTCAAATGACTCTATCAATAATTATTTAAACATAATCAAAATGTTTTCATAAGTAAGTTATAGTGATAGTATTAACTATCACTAAACTGTAAATTTAATGGACCTCTTGGAAGTCAGAAGATCTGGGTTTGAGTCATGGCTTGAAAATTTCTGCTTTTGTTTGTTTTTTTATTATGAAGAAATTAATCTACCGATGCATTTCAAACTAATTAAAAATATTTGCCTTTGAAATTTTATTAAACATTGTCATAATTGAGATTGCATATTAGTTTGTTAAATTAATTTTACTTTATAAAATGGATACGTACATTGTTAAATTTTATGAACATCTGAAATTACAGAGATCATTCAAGATTGCCTTCGTGTGCCACTCTGTAGAAATAACTCATAATATTATTTGTTTCTAGACTTTTCTTCACACTCTTCTTCACACATATCATTTGTTTCTAGAGTTTTCTTCACATTGCCATTCATGTCTTTGATATTGCAGACTATAATTGAAAGCTTTGCTTTCAACGTCTTTAGTCTCCTAGAATTAAGGAGATAACAGAATTAATGGATAACAGAGAATCGACTATATCTGAACAGTTTTTCCTTTGCATCCAATTTTTCTTTGTACTCTATACTTATTAAAATGGCCCTGAGATCATTTCCTACTTGTAAGTGTAAATCCAAAACGCTAAGTGATAGATTTCACAGTTAAGACAAGGTGGATGACACTGCTCCAAATGACCTAATATTTAGAAACATAAATTGTATTGATGAAAGGATTGTACTTCTGACATTCATTTTGTACTCACAGAAGGTAAATTTCCTACCTAAAACAGCAAACATCCTTCTTCATGTGTCCCAAATGAGATTTTCTTACTTTGTTTGTTTTTTTTTTTTGTTAGTTTGTTCTTGTTTGTTTGTTTGGGTGGTGAGGGGTGTTTGAGAATCAGGAGCTCTACCCTTTGAGCCATGCTACCAACAGGAATGAGGATTTTTGAGAACAGCAAATTTATGTTTATTTATATTTTATTTTTTGCCCATCCTGAGTCTTGAACTCAGGGCCTGAGCACTGTCCCTAAGACTCTTTTACTCAAGGCTAGTGCTCTACCACTTGAGCCACAGTACCACTTCTAGCTTTTTTGAGTGTTTTATTGGAGGTAGTAGTCTCATGGAGACTTTTCTGTTTGAGCTGACTTGGAACCATGTTCCTCAGCTCTGAACCTCCTAAGTAGCTAGGATTACAGTTGTGAGTCACCATAGGCCAGTTAGCATTTTTCTACTAAGGAGGGAAAACCCCACCAATACAAAGGAGTGAACCCTTACCTCACTCAGGGTCTGAGACTATATGTTGACAAGTATTTTGGGGGGGGCAAAGTTTCCAGTAATTTCTCAGGTAAGATTTATGGACCATGACAGTGACTGTCATATTTTTCCTAACTACATTTTAAGTGCAATAGTTTTCTTCCATTTTCTGGATGGATTTGTGTTTTTCCAATGGTTTAAACATAAAATGTACAACACAGCCAAGCATGGTAGCTCATGAGTATGACCTCAGATAGTTAGAAGGCAGATCTGGTAGTTTAAGCCCATTCCAGGAAAAAAAGTTGGCAAGACTCTATACCAAACAATAAATCTAGGTGAGTTGTTGTATACTTGTCATACTACAAAAGAGAGAATATAAATGTAATTCAGACTGGCTTGGGAAGAAAGGTGAGCCCCTCTCTCCAAAATAATTCAAGATGAAAAATTGCAAGGGCATGTCTCACATAAAACACCTGCCTACTAAGAGGGCCAGAGTTAAATTTAAGTGCCAGGTTGAACTAGGATTTAACATTGAAGAACTGTTGTCTTTCATCAGAAATCTTAATGTCTGCAAATTAAATAGGAAATGGAATAATAGTACAGAGATGGTTCTAAAAAGGATTGTTGTGTGAGGATATCAGGGAAATAAGAAAGGAAAGGTGATATACAATAGGGGTCATGCCACTGACTATACAAGATAAGAAAGAAAAGGATGGATGTTAACTCCAGTAATTAATAACTTCAGGAACTTAAATTGCCACCTCCTGACAGATGCTATTTTCTCAAACCCAAACATGGACTTAGATTTGAAAATCCTTTATCAGCTGGATTCTCAACATGGCTACTTGTCTACTGAGAAACCTAGATATTAAAATCCACAGCCAATCATGGCATCATACCCCAAATCTGTTGCACCCACACCTCTCATATCATTTATCAAACCCCTGTGTTATTTTATATACTGAGAACACTGGAGTTATTTTTTTACCTCTTCTGAAACCCAGGTATGATCCATCAGAAAAGTAGATGAGCTTTAAATTAAACAGTACACAAATATGATTGTTTCATCTCATTTCAAATGCTATCCACCTTGATGTAACCACCACCATATTCTGTTTAGACATAATTCTCAAAGACATTGATGTTATCTCAACATGCAAGTATCCTTTGGAAAGAGGAATCTGATTTTTCTTGTGTTTCTTTTCAAAACTCCAGGACAGTTCTAAAAGTCATATAAAGTATCAGAGTTCTTGTGGTGGCCATCTCTCTCATTTGAGTAGTCCTGTTCCCTTTCAGGTGGCTCCAAACACATTAATGACCTATCTTTCTTTGATTTAGTCTGTTGTCTATGCAGTAGGATTTCTTCTAGAAAGCAATAATTCTTTAAATATTATGGCTTACTTTGTAATCACATTTAACTCAAATTAAAGGAGTGTTAGCTATGGGGAAAGAACCTGAGTCAAAATCCCTCTCCTAGTCATGTTCTAGGAGACCCAAGCATTTTATCTCTTCATGTTATCTCCCATGATCACTCTTCCTTGAGCATAGTTAGTTGCCAGTAAATCATCAGAAATTCTCCATAGGGATAGAAAAACTTCAGGCAATGGAACTGTATGCACCTTTACTCTGACATCTGTACAGGAAACTCCTACTAAAAGCATCCTGCATCTCATAAAGATACCTAGAACTGTGGGATGGAAACAATGTACATGCAATGATCTCAAAAGGGGCTTGAAATGAAGTCAAGTTCAGTGAATATCCTAAGAAACTAAGAAAACTGGGAGGAATTATGTTGGGAGAGGTGTAGGAAGAATGATGAAAAGAGTGACACTGATCAATTAGTATTGTACTTGCTAGATGCTGGTGATTCACTCCTGTAATTCTAGATATTCAGGAGGCTGAGATTTGAGGATTGCAGTTAGAAGCCAGCCCAGGCAGCAAAGTCCTGAGATTCTAATCTCCAATTAACCACAAACAGCTGGAAGTTGAACTGTGGCTCAAGTGGTAGAGAGCTCGTGGTCTTTTTGTTGTTGTTGTTGTTGGTTTTGTTGTTGTTGTTGCTGTTGTTGTTGTTGTTGTTGTTATGGGGCTTGAACTCTGGGACAAAGCGCTATCCCTCAGCTGTTCAGCTCAAGGCTAGTGCTCCACCACTTGAGCCACAGCGCCACTTCTGGTTTTCTGGTGGTTTATTGGAGATAAGACTTTCATGGCTTTTCCTGCCCTGGCTGGATTTGAACTGTGATCCTCAGATCTCAGCATCCTGAGTAGCTAGGATTACAGGTATGAGCCACCAGCACCAGGCGTAGAGTGCTAGTTTTGAGCATAACAGTTCAAGGTTCAAGCCTCAGAACTGGCAAAACAAGTAAAAACCCCCACAAAACAAAGCATTACATTTATACACTTACTTGTTAAATGTTAACGCCTTTGTACAAGTACTTAATGATGATAAAAATATAAAAAATTAAAAGTCTTTTAAGTAAAGTTACTTCATTTCCCTAAGATCAGCCCATTGTCATTCCAATGAACTCCTCCAATACTCTGAACTGGAGAAAATGGAATTTTTTTAAATTATGTTTGCAACTGAGCTGCATAGGTGAGGAAGGCCTACCATTTCTGTTTCCCTTGATGGTATTCTCATTCTGTCCTTGTCTGTCTCTTTCTCAGCCTCTCCGGTCCTCCATAATTGCTTTGCCACTTTATTTTTGTGTAGTGTCTGTTTATGTGTGCATTTTTATTCAGTTCCCATTGGAAATTCCAAGGATATGAGATGCTCACTACCACCACCACCCACTGGTAACAAAATGACATCTTTCTATGGAAGACTACAACTAATCACGTGACTTACTACTTCCCTTCTCCATATTGATATTTCTCATGTCTTGTTTTTAATTCATATAACTGCCCTTTTATGCAAAGTATGCTATCCATGTATTAAGTTCCTAATATCTTCCCCCACCAGAAGGACAACTTTAAGAAGTCAGATATCCTGTCTGTTTGACTAGGTAATGTAGCTCCAGGGCCTAGCATAGGAGTCTGAACAGAAAAGAAATCTAGGAAAGAACCCACAAAACAATCTATAAATGAATGTGAAATTGGGAGGGAAATTATCCATAGCAAGTTATTCAATGGCTGCTTATCAATCCCTAAAATCAATTACAGCACAATGCATTTGACATAGGTGCTCTTGATTTTTATCCTCAGAAATATTTGTCCAAAAAGTCTCTGTTTTCCTCATGCCACTTTGGGAACTACATTTAAATGTTTATACCTTGCTTTGAAGTTGTTGTAAGACATCATGATGTTGTAAGACATCATGCCTTGTGATTTACAATCATTCTAGAGGCTTTTCCAATTAGTGTCATGCATTTCAATATAATTTATAGGTAATCAGTTTCACATATACATCATTATTGACATAACCAAGTTACAGAGTTTACCAATAAGAACACAAAACTGTTGCTTTATATCTTTACTTATTTATGGTCATTTCTTTTATTTTTTCTGAGAAAAAAATGTTCAAACTTCACATGATGGGCTTTCATAGCCAAATTCCAGCTGGAATTTGCTAGTTATTTTTTGAATTAAAAAAATAGCGGTATATTCTCTGCCATATTGGAGCCTGTGAAGACCTGATGGGATTATAACACTTCAAAGAGGCCAAATGGGTAGAGGCTGTGGTGCAAGGATATTTTCACCAACTATATGCTGGCTTTCCTTAAAATGGAAGGTTTTTAATGCCCAAGATGATAACAATTTTACTTGACAAGAGATGTGCTTCCGTATACAAAGTAAAAAACAAAACAAAAAACAATAAAACACAGTAACTCCTGTTTGCAAACCCACCAAAACTAATCTGGCGAAAGATAATTGGCACCCATGGAAACAGTGGCATGATTTCTGCCAAACTCCAAAGCAAGGCCATAACATAGGATAAGTGTGATGTTGTAGTCCTCCAGGATGTAAACGAATGAAAACTAAATAAAGTATTTGTAAATGTCTTAGAAATTCATTGTACAAAGGAGTTTCAATTAACCATGTAAGTCAGTGTATGAGTAAAATGTATCCTGATCAATATAACCCCTTTAGTATTTCTCCCCATCTCTCCCAATCACACCATCTCTTAGTTACCTGGTTCCATTTTTTTCATAGGTACACTGAACATTATGACTGCATTTTTTTCTGGATGTGGAATCTCTAGTAATTGTCTCCTTGTCCTAGATAAAAGCTCATCATTGGGATCTCAGCCTCCTAATTAACTAATATTATACTTTGAGACACTAGTGTCTTCTTTTGAAATAGCTCCATATTTCTACTCTGATCTCCTATTTTAGCCTATTCTAAAGAAATATGTCACAATAACACATTTCAAATAGTGTCCCCTACATCATTTAGGAATTTAGGTTAGATACTTCTATAGAAGTCTCTGAGATCTGAGAAAGTTAGTATGAAGCTGACCTGGGCAAGTAAGTTCATGAGGCTATCATCTCCACTTAAATACCAAGAAGCCAAAAATAGAGCTAGCTATTCTGATGTCTGAGATCTGAGATTCATATTTTGAAACAAGCCCTGGAAGCCAATCTGAAAGCTTTTTATTTCCAATAAAAAACTCCAAATGGAGTTGTGGCTAGAGGTAGAGTGCATGCTATGAGTGGAAAGCTGAAGTAGATCACACAGGTCTTGAGTTCAAGCCCTGTACCAACATAAAATGTATTTAGGATGCATCTCTGACTTGTGACATTGAAATCTTTTTAATCAACTATGCATTTAAGATTAAGTTAAAAAACTAATAGCACCATTTTATGAGAAATGTGTCACATACATTGTCAAAACAAATTAATGAATTTCCAGTTGAAATACATGTTTATATAAAAAGAGGGTAATATTAGTGTGCTTTATTTGTTGGGTTTGAGAGTCCCCCAGTGCCACGCCACATACACTTGGTTGAAACTTTTGGAATGAAAGGTTCTGGACAGGAGTGGAGCCTGACATAGACTCAAGCCCCAGGCATCCCCCAGGAGTTGGTGGAGAACTGGATTCCCTAAAAAAGACAATCTGGTCAGACTTAACCCATTGTTCTCTGAGAAAGAGAAGTTCCAGTGTGACTGTTGCTCACCACAGTGACCCAGGGCCCAGTGGCAGGATGCCTGCCCTGTGCCCCGACAAGTCCCACCTGGGAGAGCGTCTGTCCTGCCTCCAGGCCAATTCAGGCCTGCCATTGTATACAACAACTCTTGTTTCCTCCTCTAACAAGCAGCTCAGTATCCAACCACCATGGGAACCCAGTCCGAGAGGCACAATGGAGAGGAAGCTGCCGAAGCAAGCGTTTGGAAAGGAGCAGAGATCACAGCAGGCAAAGCAGCCATGAAGATGTGTCTGCAAGGAGTCCTTAGCTGGGTTCAGCAAAGAAAAGCCAGCGCAGGTGGGAGGAGCACTTCCATAAAGCTGCCTGTGGTGGATAGATGGCTTCTGATTTGACCTCCACAACAGAATAAGGGACTGCAAGTTCAATGAATAGTCTCTGGCCAGAGAAACAAGGTCAAACACTTAAGTTTCTTCACTTCCAGTGGTTCCTGGTATTTCCAGCTGAGTGGACATCTTTCTGTGACCAGTGGGTGCCACCCCACCTTCTGCGGAGTCTGCGTGAGAGATTGTGTTGGACAAAGAGCTTCAAGGAAGCATGCCCCCAGGAAGGGGGTGTTGGTTCAAGGCTTCCCATACACTCGGCTGCACCTTTATAGCCTCTACCTTTATTCTTACTATATTCTTCTTGGCTGTACATTCATTGCCTTT
>NW_027203590.1:0-67002 GCF_024711535.1 Dipodomys merriami
ATTGCTGTCTACATTCCAAAATAGTTTCTGCAAATCCCTTCTGCAAAGGATCTCTTGCTTATGGTTGTACTTAAAAAACAAAAAAGGGGGGAGATGTCAGAGGCATCAACCGGCATAACCCCATCTGTTGCTGTTTCCACAACGGGATCTGGGAACACGATGTGTGGTATAGGCAAGAAGGGACTACACCATGTGGGTATAGACAAAATTTATTGGAACATCACATGCTTATATACAGCACACAAGCAGGAGAAGTAAATCTTCAGTCAGGGGCAGAGAGTTAAACAGTTTTATGGGAGCACAGACAATGAGAGTTTAAACAGAAAAAGCTAATCCTTGTCAACAAAAGTGGAGCAGTTCCACTAATCAAGGTTGTAAAAGCAGGTAAAGCACAGTTGATTACACATAGGGGGGGTCTCCAGGTACTGTTCTACATGATTAAGTAGATGAAGCATGAATGGTACTTTTTGCAAACCATTACCTGAGCCTTGCACCGGGGGCAGAACCTTTGGCCAGCATGGAGGAAAGGGTGTCCCTTCCTTCCCGAGAAGAATTGGAAGTGGTCCTGTGGCTCAGGTGGTAGGGCACTTGCTTTCAGCTGAAGAGCTGAGGGACAGCGTCCAGGCCCAGAGTTCAAGCCCCACGACCAACAAAAATAAATAAATTGGAAGGAAGGAATGCATGCCTGCATGCATCCTCAGAGCACACAGGTGCTCAGATGGGGTTTTGCAGGCCTATGCCTCCAACACCCATATGAACCCCTCTCCTTTTGCTCCCGATCCAGCTCCCAGATCTTAGGCAGATTGGGTGGAAGGGGGCTGTGTCAGTCCTGGAGTTTTTCTCTGCCTCTGGCTGTGCCTGAGCAGCTGCAGGAGCCCTGGCAGCAACAACTGCTGCAGTCGCTGCTGCAAGTTTGGCCATTTGGCTCCACTCCTGCATGGTTGCCCTGACACTGGAGGAGTCTCGCTGGCTCCTTTGCTGTTTCTCACTGCACCTCCAGCCTAGGGATGAGCCCAGGAAGCTCGGCGCTGGAGCCTTTGAGGCCTGGGGGATTTGGAGGGGCTGCCCTGCCTGCAGGGTCTGGCCTGAGGAGCCTGTGCCCCAGCCATGGCTGCTTGCTGCTTCTCACTGCTGCTCAGAAGAAGCGGCGGCGGCGCTGGCCTGTAGCCGGCTTGCTTGCTCCCTCCAAGGCTCTTAGAGTTGTGTTACTGGCAGAACACTATCCCAACTGCTCTAGTACTAGTTTATTGTATTTTAAAAATAAAAGACTTCATGGGCCCCATAAGTGCTTTATAAAATATGACTGGCAGCCGCTATTTAAATAAATGTGAGAATTCGGGAGTTTTTTTTTTTTTTTTAATCTTTCTAAGTGATTTTTTTTTTGTCTGTCTTTGGACTTGAACTCTGGACCTGGGTGCTGCTGTCCCTTAGCTCTTCAGCTAAAGACTAGCACTCTACCACTTGAGCCACAGGACCACTTAGGTTTTCTGGTGGTTTATTGGAGATAAGAGTCTCATGGTCTTTCCTGCACTGGTTGGCTTTGAATCTCGATCCTCAGATCTCAGCTTCCTGAGTAGCTAGGATTACAGGCAGGAGCCACTTGCGCCCAGCTCTAAGTGATCATTTTAAAGGCTAAGCATGATAGTACCATCTACTTGGGAGGCATAGATTGAGAGGACTGCAATCCAAGACCAACCCAGGCAAAAAGTGAGATCTGATCACAATCATCAAGCTGGGCTGATTCCAATAATCTCAGCTAGATGGGAGGCTGGTCCTGGGATGGGAAGAAAACAGGATGCCCTAACTTAAAAACTAAAGTACAAAAAGGCCATGGTGTGGATTAAGAGTTAAACACCTGCCTAAGCATGAAATGCTTTGTATAAACTCTAGTACTGAGAAAAGGAGGGAGGGAGGAAAGCAGGAAGGGATATAGGGGAGGGAGAGAGATGCTATTTCATTAATTTTACATTTTTCCTAACACCATTCACTTTGAGTTTCTTTTGCTCAAGACTAGCACTCTACCACTCAAGCCTCAGGACCACTTCCAGCCTTTTCTCTTTATGTGGTACTGAGGAACCAAACCCAGGGCTTCATGTATGTGCTAGGCCAGCACTCTATTACTAAGCCACATTCCCAGTCCTTCTTTTATTTTGTAAGATGAGGTTTGGTTTTGTGTTCTTCTCTTGGCATGGAACTTAGGCTAGTCTCAACCTAACTTCTGACTCAGCCTCCTAAATTCAGAGATTGCAAACATAGACCACCATACTCAGCTCAGGATTCCTTTGAGAGAATCATCTTTTCAGAGACAGAGTTATTCTGTCTTCCTTGGATTGGATGGCCTTTTGCTTTTGGCATTGTGTTAATCCCATTTCTTGTCCTGATATATTTCTCCTTCTAGATCAATAGAAAATTTTCAGCTTCCCAACTTGAAGCCTATTGGTCTCATCCAATAATATCACAAAACTTGTGAATACCATTACCTGGCATCATGGGCATGCCAGCCAGCTAAAACTCAGCTATCAGGTGGGCTTGGGCTTCAACAATGCAGGCAATTCTCTGCATAATCTGAAAACTGTCATAGATAATGTTGGTTTATTCCATCCTGTTTTCAGCTGCTTGCCATTCTGAGCTTTGTATGTTTTTGCTTTCTTTTATTTATTTATTTATTTTTTGAGTCATAGGCCTTGATCTCTGGGCTTGGCTTGGGTGATGTCCCTGAGCTTTTCAACTCAAGGCTAGCACTCTACGACTTGAGCCACAGAGCCACTTCTGGTTTTCTGGTGGTTTATTGGAGATAGGAGTCTCACGGACTTTCCTCCCTGAGCTGGCTTTGAACCACGATCCGCAGATCTCAGACTTCTAAGTAGCTAGGATTACAGGTGTGAGCCACCTGTACCCGGCACTGACTGAATCTTGAAAAGAGAAGACAGGAATAGGTCAAGAGACACACAGTATCAAAATGGGGATGGGAGGGATCGAGAGTTCTGACTGAGCAGTGGATCCATATAAAGTCTGATCAGACTTACTCCAAACATGAAGGAACATCTTCAGTCTGGATGTGGGATGCCTATAAACATTGTCAGGGACATGAAAGGAGCAGGGTTGGGATGAAGGTTTTAGGGAGCACTGTGGGATGAAGTGTCATTAAAAACTCTCAGCTCTGGGGCTGGGAAGTTGGCTCAGTGGTAGAGCACTTGCCTTGCGTGCCTGAGGCCCTGGGTTCGATTCTTCAGCACCATATAAGCAAAATGGAAAGCCAGAAGTGGCGCTGTGGCTCAAGTGGTAGAGCACTATCCTTGAGCTGAAGAGCTGAGGGACAGGGCACAGGCCCAGAATTCAGGCCCCACAACCGGACCCTCCCCCCCAAAAAAAACCTCTCAGTTCTGACAGCACAGATGAAGTGTTTGTCTTGAGAGTCCCCTGTTGTGCTGTGGCAATGCTCTTCCTGTGTATGTCTGCCTAGAGGGGGAGGTGTTTGCTCCTCATTTGTCATTAATTCTAGAGGACAGAGGAGCCCCATGAGTCCAGTAGACAGATGCTTTCTGGCAGCTTCTCACAGTGTTTCCTCCAGGCAGCACCAGGCTCTTTACTTGCTCTGATGAGGCAGCTGCATATGGGTCTGCAGGAATTTCTTGTCAAGAAATTAGAGAGTCATTCATTCATTACTGTAGAACAAAGAGTGGCAATGCCTAACTATAGGTTGCTTTGTTATTCCAATGTGTGTGCTACTGGCACTGGCTTTTCTCTTCAGTCTGCACAGGCTCAGGACAATACTATAGTTAGCTCGGACACACCAGCTTACACCCAGCCACTACTCAGAATGTGATGTCAAAGCTACTCCTGGTAATAGATGACAAGGCTGTTTAAGTCAGAATAAGATCACAGCGGAATGCACTACGATATTTTTTTGCTCCTCTGATTTTACAGCTTCTAAGCTAGTGTTTCCTGGCTTCCTATCCTTGTGGCCTAGTATGAGAGCCATCTAGGTTGTTGCAATGCATCAGCCAGGAGAAGGGTGTCTATAGTCAGAGTATGACACAAAACATAGCATCTGTGGTGAGGTTAGACTTGGTGTTGGATTATAATTAAGCTCTTGCTGCAAAGCTGGGAACCATGGAAATGGACTGCCATTGTGAAATGAACATGGGATAATTTAGGAGACAACAAGGATCTGAGTAGCTCTCACCTGTAATCCTAGCTACTCAGGATGCTGTGATCTGAGTACTGAGGTTCAGAGACAACCTAGGCACAAATATCAGATAGTTTCTTTCTTCCAATTAACTAGCAAAAACGAACTAGAGCTGTGGCTGAAGTACTAGCCATAAGAAAAAGAGCTAAGGGTCAGCACTGAGCACATGCTAGCATGAAAAAAATGAGAAAGACATAAGAAGGGAAATTACAAGAAACTTACTGTGAACAATTAGACCTCTAATTATCTTTCTTTTCATTAGCAAGTATTGGTTGTACAAGAAGGAGGTTGTGAAGTTCCCATACATGGATACAATGTATCACAGTCATACCCACTCCATCACCTACCCAGTCTTATTTCCAGTTAACACTAAAAAGCCAGAAGCAGTGAGGTAGCTCAAGTGGAAGAGTCCCAGCCTTGAGCAAAAAACTGAAGTGACATTACCAGGTCCTGAGTTGAAGCCCTAGGACAAGGACCACCACACCCAACAAAAATAAAATATTCCATGGGAATGAATGTAGATCTTGTAACATACAACTACAGAAAATAGTAATGTCTGGCATTGAGCTCCCTTAAATTATAAATAACATGAGGAAACAAAGGTCCAAAGTCTTTTTGAATAGCATTTTATTTTCTGAGGATAACAGAATAACAAGACATTGTTATTGTCTGTTCTGTCACATGGTGTTAGATATAAGTATGAGATACTCTGCAGGAAGAACCTCTGTGCAACTTCTGAGGAAACAGAAGTTGGCTGTTCTTTTAAGGGTGAAGGAAATACTTTGTATCTTTTGATGGCGGTGAATCTATGGGAAATCATCAACCTATTAAAAAAACTAGATATAGTTATAGAATTATATCATCTTATATTAAGAAAGGTCATTAAAGGCACTTTAAAACTAAACAAAGAGGGGCTGGGAAGGTGTCTGAATGGTAGAGTGCTTGCCTCACATGCATGAGGCCCTGGGTTCAATTCCTCAGAACCACATAAGCAGAAAAGCAGAAAGTGGTACTGTGGCTCAAGTGGTAGAGCACTAGCCTTGAGCTGAAAAGCTGAGGGACAGCTCCCAGGCCCTTTGTTCAGACCCCATGGCCAACAAAATACATACATGCATACATACATACATACTTACATAAACTAAGAATAAGAACTTTAAAAGAGTAAATTAATAGAAATTGAATATAACTTAAATAGCAATCTACAAATTTATACTGTTAAATTCATTGAGTACTTAAACAAATGGGGAAATTCAATTCTTTCCCATAATAGATTGTTAACTGAAGAATATAATTTGAGTGAGGGAATTTTGTGTACATGCCTATTACATATCATGTAATAGAAATGCCATGTAAGCCAGAACACAGAAGCCTCCCACAGGACATAGTGCTGTCTGAAAATGAACTCATGGAAAAATGGTACAAAACCTTGTTCAGAAGTCATACTAAAATTTTTCTGTGTATATGATGATCCTGGGGTTAGAACTGAGGGCTTGGATGCTGTCTTTGAGCTAATTTTGCTCAAGACTAGTGCTGTGCCACTTGAGTCACAGCACCACTTCCAGGAGTGTTTTAGTAGTTTTTTGGAGATGAGTCTCATGGACTTTCTTTCATGGGCTGGCTTCAAACATTGGTCCTTAGATCTCCACCTCCTGAGCAGCTAAGGCTATAGGCATGATCCAGCAGTGCTGGGCTCCAAACTGACAATTTTCTCTCAAGAAATATCATTTCACACTGAAATAGTGAATCCAAATAGCTCATAATGGAACAAGGAATAATATTTCCACAGCAACCTATAGTGGATCCATTCACACATACTGTGACAGATACCAAATGTTCCCAAATCAAATCTACCCTAACCATTTTTCTCTCATAGACCCTTCTTAAAGCAATTTCAGCAGGTTTTGTTAGTTTGTTTTGTGCTTATTCTAGGTCTTGAACTCGGGGCCTGAGTACCATATCTATGCTCCTTTTACTTAATCTTAGCATGCTACCACATGAGCTACAACCCATTTCCTTTCTTTTGGTAGTTTTTTGGAGATAAGACTCACTGATTTTTCCTGCTTACAACCTTCTGAATAGATGGGATTAAAGTTGTGAGCCACTTTCCCCCACCTTCATTGTTTACTTTTGTAGGAGCACATAAAGTACTTCCACCACATTTGTCCATTTGCCCTTCCCCTCACAATGCTACCCCCACCAAAAACCTTATAATAGCTTTCTTAATCCCTTGATTAAAGTAAACTAAGCAAAGAGACAATTAAAAATGATATGCTATGTCTTAGGTTGCCTTGATCTTAGCAGAGTATCACTTCAAGTTAAAAACTGATTAACAAAAATTAAAGAAAAATACCGAGGAGACTCAAAATTGAACAAAGTAAATCCTAATCTTCAAGTTTCAGGTCTCCAAGTAAAAGGAAAGCAGAAACTGTTGTTGGGAGTTCCAGGTAACCAGTGAGGCTTGATAGTCAAATGTGATGTGTGATCCTGAAGTCTGAGGGGAGGATGAGCAGTACTAATGTATAAGTGTTTAAAATCCCTCACTTCAATGGTTATGCTGGGGTGAAGTTGAGAATGTCCTTGTTCAAGGTTTTGGGTATCATCATATTTATGACTTCATGAAATCCCATAACATCATGATGCCTCTTCCTGAAAATTCATTGAGTAATCCTAGCTACTCAGAAGGCTGAGATCTGAGCATCATGGTTTAGTTATCTCCAATTAATCACCAAAAAGATGGAAGTGGAACTGCAGCTCAAGTGGAAAATCACTAACCTTGAGGGGGAAAAAAAAGCAAACAAGAACAGATTCTAAGCCCTGAGTTCAAGCCCTAGGAGTGGGAGTGGGGGGAGTTTGATTGAGAAGGAAGACAAAAGACAGTCAAAGCCAAGAGTAAAGTAGGTCCTAAACGTTCAGAGATTACAACCTAGAATGCCTTTAACCAAGGATGCTTGTCTTAGTTGGGTTTTTCTTATTGTGATTTTTATAGGCAAACAGCATTGAATTGGAGAAAAAATAGCTTTCTCAACCTAAACCAAATGTCAAAATGAAGAAAAAGCCTATCTTGTGCAAGCCTATAAAGCAGGAGTTACTGGAGGGGAATGAAGAAAGCCTAAAGAAGAGCTCAGCATCCCAGAGAATGGTGTGTCAGACCAGGAAGGCAAAGAGGAGGACCAGGAGCCAGAATCATCATGTGACTTCAACTCTGTGGATATGTGCAGAGTCATGTGTTCACTCACTAACTCTTAGGATTTTGTCATGGCTAGGACACTAAACTCGCTCCTTACTCAAATTTTCCCTTTCATCTGCTTGATCTCAAAACTTCTTAACTTGGGTGGCATTTTTTGTGCTTTTGAAAATTTTATTATTTCTCAAAAACAGCCTTTGAAGTGTTAAAAAGACATCTGGGTGAATAAAGTGGAAATTTTCAAGTTTTGTAAAAAAAAAAAATTAATGAACTGAGGCAGTTGGAAGACCATGGGAAGAGGTGTAATAAGAATAGTCTCTTCTGTGGGAAAAGTCTTAGCAGTTTTACCTTCAGCTCCATCTATAAGAAACCATTAACATTCTCTATTAGTAGAGTTATTATTTGTATAATTAAATTTGCAATTGGCACTTGATGATCCAAATATTAAGTACCATGTCCCCTGAGCAAAGTTTAGGTTGTCTGATATAAAGTTGAAGAGCCTACAAGTTTAAATTTTTCTTTAATATAATAAGTAACAGACTATTTTTCAAAATCTACTTGGTATGGCGAACTTGAATTGCTAGGCCTGGTAATACTTTTCATTGTAGGAACAACTAGTTTTTCTACATAGCTCTTACCCTATACCCTGATGCCCTACTCTGCTTTGTTAGCCTTGTCCAATACTTTGGGATGTAATCCTTTGGTTTATTTTTATCATTCTAAAGCTAGTCTCTATCATCATAGATATATCAGAATTGGCATGTTGGTCTAAATATCTGGGAATAAATCTATTTCTTCCACTGTTCTCCCCACAGACATCTTTAGGTAGAAAAATGTTGTTTCCTGCTCTTTGCCTTAGCACCATCTTCCTAGAAAAAACAGCACCATGAGAGCCAAGTAGAGGAAGCGAATGTGCAGGCTGAAGGGCAAAAGAAGAAAGAGGAGGCAGAGGTCTAAGTAAACCAGTTTGTGCACCCATCGAGGCCAGAGGAGCAGGAGGAATAAGGAATGCCATAGGCTGGGATGCTGAGATGTTGGACTGCATGCCGCTGTGATTTCCCAGTGGATCCAGAACTTTCATTGCCAAGATCATCTCTGAAAGACACACCTTGCTCATAACCAGCATCCCCTGATGGTCCTGTGCCCCGGACCTGTGACATTCTGGACTAGTTTTGTTCATAGTTGTGGCCAAGTGTGACACATGTACAATAAACCATCTCTTTTGCTGTTGCAAGAAAAAAAAAGGAAAGAAAAATGTTGTTTCCTTATTGAAAATTCACCCATTTCAAATATTTTGTGGAAGTTTCTTTTTTGTTTATTGTTTTTTGGATTTTGTTTTGTGTTTTGTCAGTCATGGGACTTTAATTCTGGGCCTAAGCACCGTCCCTCGTTCTTCAGCTCAAGGCTAGCACTCTACCACTTGAGCCACAGTGCCACTTCTGGTTTTCTGAGTAGTTTATTGAGATAAGAGTCTCAGGGACTTTCCTGCCTGGGCTGGCTTTGAACCATGATCCTCAGATCTCAACCTCTTGAGTAGCTAGGATTGCAGGCTTGAGCCACCGGTATCTGGCTGGAAGATTTTTATATGTGGATTTATGGAGGGTTGTATTTGTTTTCTACTTTTCAAACCCTTATTTAATGACCATTATTTTGGTTTTGAGCAATTTTATTATTTTAATTTGGGACATTGCTTTATTTTGTTTTGTTTTTGCCCATAATGGTATTTGAAATCAGGGTCTCATACTCACCTTACTTGAAACACTGCTCAAGTCCAGCTCTTTGCTTGTTGAAGATGGAGTTGCAGACTTTTCTGCCTGGCCTGGCTTTGAATCACCATTCTCCAGATCTTAGCCTCCTAATTGAATTTTATGTGTTCAATAGTGTGGAATGTAAGCCAGGCATGGGAAGCTAACAACTATAATCCTAGCTACTCAGGAGACTGAGATGTGAAGCCAATCCCAAACATAAAAGTATGTAAGTCTCTCAACTCTAACAAACTTCTCAGAAAAGGCTAGAAGTGGTGCCATGGCTCAGGTGGTAGAATGCTAGCTTTGAGCAGAAGAAGCTCAAGACAGCACCTAATCCCTGAGTTCAAGCCTCTGCCTGTTGGGGTGGGGGGCAGAAGAGTGGGTTTCAAACAGTCAATTGGAAACTCTTCTTCCCAACATTTCATGACCAGTCTTCCCTCTCCTCCTTCATAAAGGCCACAGTACTACAGGTTTTCTACCAGAGTCATAGAAACTGGTAATATTAAGTGCTTTTTGTTTTACATTCAATTCACTTTGGAACTTTAAAAAACTTCTATAACTTATAATAAAGATTTATACTACTGAAAATTAACTGATTTTTTGAAAAGCATACAAAAAAATATTTGTCAAGGGTCCCAGTGAATACTAAGGAACATTATTGGGAAATTTTTACTTGGTTGCTTGTCTGTTGCATCATTTAAACACATGTGGAATTTGGGGTTTTTCAACATTTTACCACCAAATCTTCAACAAACTACGTTGCCTCATTGGATTTTGCTTCAAAAGTTATAAAATATTTTGACATGTTTTTGGTTTGGTCTTTTGGGGATTTTGGCTTTTGGAGTGGTAGTTGGCCAGTATGTAGGCTTGAACGGAGGTCTGGTATCTTGCTTAGATTATTTTGCTCAATGCAGTCACTGTGTCATTTAAGTCACATTTCCACTTCTGGCTTTTTGCTACTTAATTGAAATAAGAATCTTGAGGATTTGTTTCCTTGGGTTGGCATCAAACTGTGATCTTCAGATCCCACCTTCATGAGCAGCTGAAATTACAAGTATGAGCCAAACCCTGGATATATTGTCCTACCTATAAAACCAAAAGATGGACAAAATTCTGAAGCAAGTGTGTATGATATGTATTTTACATAATTATATAGACAAATATAACCATGTAAGTGTGTGTGTGTGTGTGTGTGTGTGTGTGTGTGTGTGTGTGTGTGTGTGTGTGTGTGTGTGATTTTAAATGTGTAGAGGGAAATGAAGATGTATTGAGGAAAGATTTCACCTAGGTTTTTTCACAGACTGGGCTACAATACATTCATCATCCCATCCATCTGCATCCTTCCCTAAGATATGCACATCCTCTGGTGATATCATGGTTATTTTTTGTGTGTGAGAGCCACTACCGAGGCTTGGATTCAGGGCCTGGATGGTGTCCCTTAACTTTTGTTGTTGTTGCAAGGCTGGTAGTCTGCCTTTTGAACCACAGCTCAGCTTTCTGTCTTTTGCTGGTTAATTGGAGGTAAGGGTCTTTTTGCATGGGTTGGCTTTGAACTGGGATCCTAAGATCTCAGCCTTCTGAGTAGCTAGGATTACAGGCTTGAGCCTCCAGTGTTTAGCTTTTCATTATTACTTTTACAACCTACATACTCATACACATCCCTTGCATCCAAAAATCTGACAGTTCAGGCTAACTGACAAGATGTGAGGAAAGATGGCTGAGTGGATAAGTTTCCAAATGGGCATCTAGCCATATTAATATCATTTTGGTAGGTAACTTACCCTTTAGTGAGCACATATTTCCTCTTTCACTCTTTCTTTAGAAGTCAGTGAAATGTTTTTGATATATCTTTCAAATATTATCTCCCAAACAGGAGATAATATTTTAATATATTTGACAATATTTCAGATGAGGGGTCTTGGTTGTCTGGAGCTCTGTGGGAAGAAGGCATCCAGCTGGGCTGTAGGCACAGAGTTGATGTTTCCTATCTGCTGGTTGCAGAGAAAAAGGTTTTCTTCCTGGGAAGGCTTTGAATCCAAACCCTCTGCTTTCAGGCTTCTGAAGATTACAAGCATAAAGCACCACCAACTGGCTCATTTTAGAAGCCTTAGTTGCTTTTCATTCATCCCTTTTTTCCTGCAAGGTTGATCTAGGCAGCCTGGTTGTACCTCATGATAAAGTGATTTTTATAATACTTTGCCTCTGCCATTTCTGAAACTTATTTCCTCAGTACTGGGTATATGAAGTTGATCTAAACCCAGTAACATTTTCCTTCTGAGATGTTATGTAGCTTATTTAAATCATTTATCCTTTGCTGTGGCAAAGCAATCAAGATGTTTCTGTAAAACCCAATTTCATGAGAGTATTATAGTTAGAAATTATCATATGCACTCTTCAGTATAGTCTATGCTTTATTTTATTAATTTATTGATTTATTTATTTAGGTCAGTCGTGGCGCTTGAACTCTGGGCCTAAGCCCTTTCCTTCAGCTCTTCAGCTCAAGGCTAGTGCTCCACCACTTGAGCTATAGCACCACTTCCAGTTTTCTGATGGTTTATTGGAGATTAGAGTTTCACGGAGTTTCCTGCCCAGGCTGGTTTTAAACCATGAGCCTCAGATCTCAGCCTCCTAACTAGCTAGGATTACAGGCGTGAGCCACAAGTGCCCGGCAGTCTCTGCTTTTATAAACTTATAAGACTGGTTGGAAGAATGATGATTTTTTAATTAATTTAGTAACTATTCTATAGATTTTATTCCTTAAGGCTTATTAACTCAAAAAGGGATTAAATACATTCAGAATAGTGGAATGTGGCAACTACTGATTTGATGTATGTGGACAAATGATCAGATTTCTTATGATTACTAAAAAGATTTCTTCAAATTTCCAGTGGTAGGCTGCTGTGCTAACTTGGAGGAGACAGTGGTGATGCTGGAGCTCTGAAAACTGGCTATGAAGCAGAATTCAGAGGAGAGCATTTGCTAAGGATATAATTTCCAAGGCTCATACCAAATATATTGAACTAGATTGCCCAATGATGAACAACGGGGCATATTTTGTTTGTTGGTTTGTCTTGTGAAGATTTAAACTTTGAGCCTGGGTACTGTCCCTTAGGTTTTTTTTTTTTGTTCTGAGCTAATGTTCTACCTCTTGAACCACAGCGTCACTTCCAGATTTTTGGTGGTTAATTGAAAGTCAGTCTTACCAAATTTCCTCTTTGGGCTTGTTTCAAACCTCATCCTCAGATATTGGCCTTGGGGGTAGTTAGGATTCCAGGTATGAGCCACCAGTACCCGGCTAGCATCACATTTTAAAAGTATTCTCTAGGTTAGTCTGGTGTGTCTGGTTACAATTTGAGAACATTGGTTCCGGTGGGTCATGTCAGATTTAGAGTAAAATCAGAACTTTTCTTCCTGTAACAAGTAGCACACAATATCTAATTTATTCCTGTCTTCATCTCTGATCTCTTTCTTCTTCATTGTACCAGTCCTTCTTTGTTCCATGAACCTCAGCATGTCAATGCTGTCTTCCTTTTCTTAAACAAGTCAGGTCCGTTCCCACCATGGGGGATGTACTTGCTGTTCTTGCTACCTGGAACATCTGCTCCTAGAAAATTGCATGGATGATGGCCTTGCTTTCAGATCAAATATCCCCTCCTCGGGGATGTCTCTGCCTTTCCCCACTGTGAAGTTGTACCCACAATACCACCAATGTCATGCCTCTGATTTATAGAAATTGTCATTATGATTTCTGGTTTTCTTCTCCCCATGAAATAGGCATGGAGGCAGCCACATTCACTTCTGTTTCTCCAACCCCTAGTGCCTGGTCTTTAGTGCTCAGGAGCCTAAGCATGGGAATAAGCCTGTTCCAGCTCAAGTAATCCTAGCTACCAGTCAGGACAGCTCATCAAGCTGTAGCCTGGTGTCTAGCAGTCATTTCCTCTCATCCTTTGTGCTCTCTGTGTAGCTGAGTCCACCTGATGGCCAGATCAGTGCCTGAAACCTATCTGCTGCCATGGCAAAAGTATCTGTGATGTCATAGAAGTTATGGCCATTGTTTTGTGAAGCTGTGAGGACACCCACCCCCACAAAAGGTCACCCAGACAGGGATCTCCCATGCCCAGAAGTACATTAAAAAGTTCAGCAACCAAACCATCCCTCACCCCCTGATGCACTCAGTGTGTTTCCATTTCTTTAAAAAAAAAAAGAAAAAGAAAAGTCAAGACATGCCTTTGATGATTTGTCACAGAATTATTGAAACATAATATATAATTTTATATGAGTATTTGTTAGACTTTGTCCATCTCTGGAGCCATTGGCATATTTATATGTGTTTGCAGCTTGGGAACAATAATAATCTTTAATTCAGTATAGTCAGAGACTATAGTTCAGAAGGCTCTTTTGAGACTCTTTTGGAGAGAATGCTAACTTTCCATCTACAGGTGGCCATCTTGGTACAGGAATTGAGTAGATTATCATAGGATAAGAAGCTTGTCCTTATTTCTACTGACTTTTCTCTGGGGTCAGGGAGGGTGATCCAACGGCATATGTGTCTTTGCTATCCTGGAGGGGCCCAGACTTCCTCTCAAAGTCTAATGCCATGATGGTAAAAGAGGCTAAAACTCAGAACCCACCTTCCTATACAACTAGGATTATAGGCCTGAACCTTGTACATACAACTCATAGCCCTTTTTTGGGACATAATGTGGTCAACTTAATTATATTCACTTCATACATAGATACACAAATGTATATACACATGTATTTATTCATCTATTAATAAACAGTATTATATCCACACACACAAATATATATTTATATAATTATAATCAAAGTTATATCACCACTTTCCCCAATAATGTTTTACATTGGTTTGTGAAAAAATACCCTTGAGACTAAAAATGTTAAATGCTCTCATAGTTTGAAAAAATCATATTCAATCTTATATAATATATTATATATAATATAGTGTAAAGAATATAACATGTATTTACATATAACTAATTTAATTATGGATTTCCTTCCCGATTAATTACGGAACCATTTAGACAATGATAATTGTCTAAATCTAAATCTATTTTACTGTTGTCAGGAAATACATTATTATAATAAGGCTTGCAAAATTCACAGTGGTGAGTTACAAAGCCTCAATAATTAAAATATACAACTAGGATGATAGAAATAAAATAATAGAAAAAGGAAGAATGGGAAATTGTGGGAAGGAAAAAACCTCCACAACCCAAACCTCCACAACCCATGCATTTTTTTTTCCCAAAATCTTTAGAGACTTAATATATTGGAATCAACACTTACAGGCACTACCCAAACAGAAAACAATCACAAATTTAGAATTCAGCTGTTCAAGGCTCAATCCATGCCTTCTCTCAGACAAGCAAGTATTCATCATCAATCTCCTTTTTAAAACAATTCATGTGTATGAGTCTTCTCCATTAACAATTTGATATAGCAGAATTTGTTCAGAGTAGGTACTTGTGGCTCACACCTGTACTCCTAGCTACTCAAGACTGACATGGAAGGAAAACATTTGGCTTGTCATTCTTTAATGACAGAAGGGAAGCTCAGATGTGTTTAGTATGTAAAAGACCCTTAGGTCATTACTCAGAAGCATAATAAAGAAATGGAAAGGAAGAAAAAGGGAAGAAATATATGTATATGTTACATTGGGTAGGTTTGTGTACATATGTGTCTGTCTATATGTACATAGGCATACATATCCTTTAAAATGTGTATTGTATTGAATGTTTCCATTTTAATCCCCCTTTCTATCCTCTCCCTGCCCTGTACCTGCCATTACTTCTGATTTCACTGTTAGTACCCTACTTTTGTCCATCTGGAGTCTGTCCATACTGCTTTTCTGGTGGACTTCTTGACATCAATCATTCATTTTCCTAAATTTTACAGATCTGACATGCAATGTAACTATTTTAGAAATGATAGTGAGGGACAACTTCAAAAAATCAATTTAATGTATGCTGGAGACTCACCTGTAATCTAAGTTCTGAGGATGCTAGGATTCAATCACCCAGGGCAGGAAAGCCTGTATAACTCCATCATATTCACTTAATTAGTTAAAAAAAACAGGAAATGGAGCCATAGCCAAATTGTAAAAAAAATACTGTAAACCTAAGAAAAATTTTATAAGAAAAGCAATATATGCTGACCTCTGCAATTATGGAGTTGGGAGCATTTTGTGAGCATCCAAGACTTGAGTTCTAATACCAGTACCAGAGCAACAACAGCAACAAAAACCATTTTCTATTACTAAAATAGTCCTGACAATTAATAACCTAAGTTGGTAATGTGTATTTGGTCCAGACGATGCGTATCCAGACTCAAGGGTAAACAGACTGAATTAGGAAAATTGAGACAGAACTGGAGCTAAGGAAATAATACAAAAATAAAAGACTAAAACCTGAAATTAAAATTTAAACAAAATTATAGCAGTTTGAACAAGAAAAGGATATTTTTATGAATAATGGGTTTTTGTGTTTTCTTCTAGCCAAGGACTTGTACTCAATGCCTGTGTGCCGTCCATTAGTTTTTTTGCTCAAGACAAGCACTCTAGTGCTAAAACCACAGCTCCACTTCCAGCTTTTTTTTTTTGGATGGTTAGAGCAGATTATTTCTGCCCAGGCTGGCTTTCAATTGTAATCTTCAGATCTCATCCTGGTATCTACGACTTCAGGTGTGAACCACAAGCACCTGGCTGGAATAATAGTTTGAAAGATGCAGTTTTAGAAGAGTTGGAAGACTAAGCCAAGTGAGCAGGTATGCTGAAGCCAAGAAGCTAGAGGCTAGAGGTGTGTAATACTTTTATTATTTGTTCTGATGTAGGAGAAATTATCTTCAGATGGTTTTGATCCTGGACAAAAACACTGTGGAAAAAAATGCAATGATGTAAGGAATTTTGTGTTCTCAATTTGGGAATCACTGAGAGAGAGAAAAAAATAATAAGCTGTCCTGGCATAGAGCTCAGAAGTTTAAGTTGACTAGGGAGGTATTCTATTACTTGACCCCTGGCCTAGGCAGTTGGTTTTGTTTATTTTCAGATGAGGTGTTCAGTTTTTGCCCTGGGATGGCATTCAGATTTGCCTTTCCAAAAGCTGTGGTTGATTATAAGTATGCAGCTCTACTACCAGATTTACAAACCAACAATTATATAAATGGAACAGTTGTGGAAACAGAAGAAGAAATGTAGAAGTCCTGTAAAACTTTGTGTTCCTTGGAAATGGAGGTATAGATGATGGAGAGCTAATAGGTTATAGAAATCTTGCCCATGTAATTGTAACCCCTCTGTACAGTATTTTCACAATAAATTAAAAAAAAGAAATTTGAATCTCTGGACTCAGAGCCTATAGCACAATTGAACAGTACTTTAGTAGGCCATAAATGTCTGATTTCTACTCCCAAAATGACAATAAATACCACCCAGGATATTAAATTGCCTCAAACTGGCCAATTTCTTTGCTTGTCACATTTAAGTCAGGCTTCAAAGCTTTTCTAGGACCTCATTATATGATTTTGTAGAAACTCAGATTTTTCCAGATATCACTGGCTGGGAACTTATTGATTCTCCTGAACATAGACTGGGGGCATTTTCCATTAGCCCCATGGGTAATACTTTATCCTGCACAACAAAACAAGTGCTGATTTGACTAGTTTGGAGCCGATCTAGGTGGATTCTAAACGTCAATGGAAGTCATTCTGGATCATGTTCTTCCTTGCTGGTTCATGCAGGTACACCTGCATCACATGTGGGGTTCAGAACCACTGGAATATGCACAGGACTCAAAACCTGTTTGGGCTTTGCAACAAATGGAACAAACCCCTCTATGTTCACATGCTTTCTGGAGTGCAGGGATGGCTCCTGATCTCCATTGGTTACCAACACCAACATCACTAATAGATTCCTTATCTGGAGTTCAGGAGAAGCTGCTCTACAGTAATGCTAACCTGAGAATGGAAATAGGCACAGGATTTTAGAGTGGACTCTAGAAGGTAAGGTGCAACTAAACTTCCATGAGGAACTAATGGGGGATGTCTATAGTTTGAACTTGGACTGAACACTGATGAGTGGCTATGTTCATGTATTTTCAAAAAGAAAAATTACCTGGCAGATAATATCCATAAAAGAACATTTTGCCAAGCCGGGTAGTACTAGGGGCTCTTGGCCATTCAGGCCTATCCCTAGACATCCAGGCTCCAACCCTATTCACAGGCTATGAGGCATCTAAACAAGGACTTCTTCCTCTTTTTCTTGGACTCACTGGTCACACACTCCTCCAGCTTGTCAAGAAGAATATGTAAGGGAAAGACCAGTCTGAAGAGGACAAGTTGAATTTGCCATACTGTGTAAGTTCTTTCAGGGTGTCATGGTCCTTACGCTCATAAAAGTCATCATTGTACAAGTCCATCCACACAGTGAAGATGAAACAAATGATGCTGTGGGCAGTTTGGTGACAAGGAAAGTGAGAGCCTGACCTCCCAATCCTGAGCCTTCTACCACAGCCCCTTTCTGCCAGGACTCATGCTGTGGCTGTCCATCATATATGCAGACTTGCATGCTGAGAAAGGGAGGAGACTCCTGGGAGCAGAATGATCATCACAACATACTTCCAGGAGCTTCTGAAAGACAATTCTCCAAAACTCACCCTGTGATAGCCAGTGAGAATGTTGTTTCCCCACAGGATCTGATTTTCTGCACACTGCTTTCCCTGTCATCCACGAGAATCCACAATTGCAACCACATTCACAACTGTGTTATTTGGCATTCACTGAAGTGCCAAGCCTCAACCCTCATAAGTGGTAGGCAAACAAACTTGCACTTTGGTTCAGAAGCCTCAAAGATACCCAGTTTTCAGGAACAGAACTTCTTTTTGTAGCAACATCCACTTACTGGTTTACTTGTTCATCTTCCTCCCAGTTATGGTGAAGGGATCTGTACCAATAGGAAGAGAGAAGGAAGTCAACTCTATGGTTCTCCTTTTCTGAACTAAGAGGACACTATGGGACTGGCTAAGTCCTACATGGTAGTATAAAAGTGACAGAGAAACAGATGAGGTATGTCTCTACAATTCTGTGAAAATTCTGTGAAGAGGCTTGTATGTGTCTGTCCAAAGTAAATGCCTGTAATCCTAGCTAATCAGGAGGCTGAGATCTGAGGATCACAGTTGGAAGCCAGTCTAGTCAGTAAACTCTAAAGCCACTCATCTTCAATTAATCAGCAAAAGGACAGAATTGGACCTGTGGCTCAAAGGGTAGAGTGCTAGCACTGAGCATCAAAAGGACAGCACTAAGGCCTTGAATTCAAGTTCAAGTTGCAGCCTTTCCTCTACCTACATTACTTCACAGGCCTGCAAGATGGCTACTGAACCCTTATTTATTAATTTCATAGGGCCTCACTTAGGTGAGGGTCCTTGTTAGGTGCCACTGGCTCATGCCTGTAATCCTAGCCTCTCAGTAAGCAAACTGCTGAGGCTCCAGTATCTTTTAAGGAAAATGAAATGTCCTGGTGACCCAGTCCTAAGAAACTAGCCAGAGTGTACACTTCTTTGTCTTATGCCAACCTCCCATGAGAATACCCCAAGAAAACAGGAAGTGGAACTGTGACTCAAAGTGGTAGAGTGCTACCCTTGAGCAAAAAAGCTCAGGGACATGACCCAGAGCCTGAGTTAAAACCACATGACTGACAAAAAATAAAGATTACATTTGTAGAAAGTAGCAGAGCCACAAGTCAAACACTAGATGGTTGAGTGCTGGAGTTGAAATTCTATAATGTTTTGGGGCATATTGTAAGATGTTATTAATAAGAAGATCAAAACCCCACGGAGATAAACCAAAAATCATCAAGTAGATGCTTATCATTTTTGGGTCAACTCCAGCTTTGCCGTGGGTGGTGTGCAGTTCCCCAGAAAAAGAGAAGAAAATACACCATAGAGGATTCCACAGCACAAGCAAGAAGCTATGGCTGGCATATGTGAAGAATGGAGAGCAGAATTTCCATGACTTGAGACAAATAGGACACAGGATACATACTACAGGTGCTCAAAGAAGTCCCAAACTTCATTCCCTAAGAAGGCTCTAGGGGGTGATGAGATTTGATCTGCACCTTGAGAGACAGACTACAACTGTGTATAAAGAGAATACTAAAACCAGGCACCAGTGGCTCACTCTTATAATCCTACCTACTCAGGAGCTAAGAGCTAAAGATCAAGGTTCAAAACCAGCCTGAATAGGAAAGCCTATGAGACCCTTATCTCCAATAAATGACTAAATAAAAAAAGTCAGAAGTGCAGCTCAAGTGGTAGAGCACTAGTCTTGCCCCAAAAAAGCTCGAGAACAGCACCATGGCCCTAAGTTTAAGCCCCAGGATTGGTACAAAAGAAGGAAAAGGAAGAGGAGGAGAAAGAGAATATTCTAGTAGACTGGAAGGAAATACAAAGTTGAAATGTTCCAGGTATCCACACTGTATAATTGGCCCTTCAAAAACTTAGATTAGCCAGCTAAGACTCAGCAGGAAGCAGGCTGTCAGTCACTGCACTACATGTGTAGACCCTGGAAGTGAAAAGCATAGATGCTATACCCTGGACTCTCAGAAAAGAGAAAACTCAGAAAGAAACTGGAATCTACCTATCCCCCATCTCTGTAGCAACAAGATGAATGAAAAACCTGGAAAAGGAGTGTGTGTGGGACGGTGACCCATACACCACTGTTTTGTTTTGGGCAGAGAAGGTAGGATTCCTGAGGTCTGGACACTCATCCACGAAATGGGACTAAATGTATTTTCCCCCCTAGGGAGATCAAATTAGTTAATCCATTTAGAAAGTATTCTAGCCTATAAAACAGAATAACATGAACATTCCCAGGACTGGGCAACCTCCTTCTATACAAGTGTATGCGTTCTATTTGGGACCAACCTAAATTAAGCTAAAAGCTGTTTCTTGATCTTTTTTTTCTTTAATTGTGCATTGATCTTTTTTAAAAAATTGTGTCTATATGCATGTGTGCATGCACGCACGTGCGCACCACACACACACACACACACACACACACACACACACACACACACACACACACACACACCACACGTGCACGTGCATACTGGAATTATGCTAGAACTCAGGGCCTGGACACTGTCACTTAGCTTTTGATGTTTTAATTTTTTCTCAATGTTGTTGCTCAACCACTTGAGCCACAGCACTACTTCTAGCTTTTTGTCGGTTAATTGGAGATGAGTCTCACAGACTTTCCTACCTGGGCTGGCTACAAACCACTCTCTTCAGATATCAGCCTCCTGAGTAGCTGGGATTATAGGTGTGAGTCACCAGTTCCCAGTTTTGCACTGGCTCTGGTTTTATCTTCTCTGCTGCACATAAAAATATCTATTCTATTTTCATATCTTAGTTCTCCAAGTATTTACAGCCAATAATTACCACCATTTCCCCGCTCCCAACCAAAGTTCTAGACTATTCAAAACAATCCTTTGCCAGCTGCCAGCGGCTCACAACTGTCACCCAAGCTACTCAGGAGGCTGAGTAGTGGTAGGATTGTGGTTCAAAGTCAGGCCAAGCAGGAAAGCCTCTGAGATTCTCATCTACAAATAACTACCAAGAAAAAAAAGGCAGAAATGGAGCTGTGGCTCAAGTGGTAGAGTGCTAGTCTTGAGCAAAAAAATAAATAAATAAAAAGAAAAGAAAAGAAAAAAAAGCTCAGACGCTGCATCCAGACCCAGAGTTCAAACCCTAGGTCTGTTCATATATGCGCACGTGTGCACATGCGTGCACGCACGCGCGCACATACACACACACTATAGTATTCCATCTCCTTCTGAGGCTCTTCAGGGTTTTACACAAAGACAGAACACCACCTTCTGTCTGACACTTTCTAGAATTTTCCATATGATGACCAGTAAGAAACATGAGTTCTAAATGTAGCTGTACCTAGAAGCTAGTTGATCCTCCTACCTTTCATGGTTCTGAACTACCTTACTTTCCTTCTGGAGTCAATCTAATTCTTGCTGGCTAGCTCAACATTCAGCCCACATCCTTGAATAAATAAAGCCTTTTCTGATGAAAGGTAGTGCTCTACCTCTTGAGCTACAGAACCATTTCTGGCAATTTCTGAGTAGTTTATTGGAAATCAGAGTCTCATGGACTTTTCTGCTCTGAACTTTTCTGACTTTTCTGTTTTGAACTGCAATCTTCAAATCTCAGCCTCCTGAGTAGCTAAGATTACAGGCATGAACCACTGGTACCTGGCTTCAGTCTTTTTTCTTTGCTCCAGAATTCCTCTCATGTTGATCCTCATGCACTAAAAGACAATTCAATGTTACTGTCAACATGATGGCTTTTAAAATCAAATTTCTCTGCATACAGTCTAGACCCTTCTGTATCACAAGCCACTAACAAGTTATCTGAGATCTGATCATCCACACAAGGCAGGTGACACTAGCAATATTTAGAAGAATTGTCAAAACTGCAAAACTGAGGATTAAAGAAGTAGTAAGGTGGGCACTAATGGCTTGTGTCTGAAATCCTAGCTATTCAAGAGACTAAGACTTAGAGGATTGTAGTTTGAGGCCTGACTGGGCAAAAATGTCTGCAAAAACCCATCACCAAAATAACCAACAAAAAGCAAGGCTGGAGAAATGGTTCATACAGTAGTGCACCTAGCCATAAGCAACAAATTCAAGCCCAGTTACTGGTTAAAAAAATAATAATTTTTACGTTTCACTGTACACTTGAACCACTCAAATGCATATCACCAGAGAGCCCAATTTTAAATGGTTTTCCTAGATAATTAATATATAGACAGGGATGAGAAGCTCTGAAGTAATGACTTTGATACTTAAAAGTTATTTTTAATACATCATTGTTGTTCTATATTTTTATTTTATTTTATTTTATTTTATTTTATTTTATTTGAGAACATACTGTACAGAGGGGTTACAATTACATGGGCAGGATAATGCATATATTTCTTACCAAGCATTGCAGACTCCTCCTTTGTTTACCCTTCACCTCCCTTCCCAGCCTCCCCCCTCCCCCCCACCCAATCATACCCCCCTCCCCCACACACACCGACATTGTAAAGCTGGTTTTGACATGACATTTTGTACTTCTCATTGTTGCAACAGGTCCACCTGAATCCTTAAAAGACTTGTTTGTCCCCATCTCCTCCACATGTTATACTGACATCAAATATAGTGAAAGCGGGGGTTACACTGTGGGGGAGGGACATACAAAGCAACAAAGAAATAATCTTATAAATGCGTTAGAAACACATGCATGAAAGAAACGAAAACATTAAAATACACATTTAAGGGTTCGTTTTCCTAACATCACATTATCTGACCTTTTCCGCTTGACTCATACCCATACTAGATATTGCAAATAAGGGAAACCATGGGACCTATGTTTCTTTGGGCCTGGCTTACTTCACTTAATATAATTTTTTCCAAGCCTTTCCAATTCCTCACAAATGGGGAAATGTCATTCTTTCTGATGGAGGCATAGAATTCCATTGTGTATATATACCACATTTTCTTGATCCATTCATCTACTGAGGGGCATCTGGGTTGGTTCCATATCTTAGCTATGGTAAATAATGCTGCAATAAACATAGTTGTGCTGGTAGCTTTAGTGTGGTCTTGTTTGTAAACATTTGGGTAAATGCCCAAAAGTGGGATTGCTGGATCATAGGGGAGATCTATGTGAAGTCTTTTGAGGAACCTCCATACTGCTTTCCAAAGTGGTTGAACAAGTTTACATTCCCACCAACAATGAAGTAAGGTTCCTTTCTGTCCACATCCCCTCCAGCATCTGTTGTTGTTAGAGTTCTTGATTTTTGCCGTTCTAATGGGGGTGAGGTGATATCTCAATGTTGTTTTGATTTGCATTTCTTTTATGGCTTTTAAATAAGAGTAGATTAAATAAGAGTAGATTATCAAAACCAGTTAATCAGTGAGGTCTAGCTTTCACTGTCAACTATGTGTAATTATTTCGTTTATCATAATCCATGAGCTGGACAGTGTTTGGCAGTGTCTTTATATTTACATTTAAATCACTTTCAGTATTTAGCTGTTCTGAGAAACATTATGTATGGGCTTAAGCATGTAAATATCTTCATAGCCACTCAACTGTTTACCTAGGATAAATTCTGAGACGAGGAAGTACTGGCTTGGAGGGTAATACACACTTTTAAGACTTTTGAACATGTCAAATTGCTATCCTTAATGGAATGGTCAATAGCATTTGGGGTGCATTAGAGCTAGAAATAAGAAAAAAGTACAGTTCAAATTGATTTAAACAATAAAGGGGATTTATAGGATCATAGAACTGGTAAGTATAGCATTTAAATGAATTTGAAGGCTTGCAGGATTCTGCATTTTAATAATATCATCAAGGATCTGTCTATATCATTTCACCTCTCCCCTTAGCCCTGTGAGGTACCAGACTTTTTTTCAGTTAAAATAGCTTTTTCTGTAGCCAGCAATTGCAAATGCCTATACAGGGAGAAAAGGAAGCTGCCTAGAAATGAATGGGCCTGGGGAAAATTATAGTTGGTTTTGTTTCTGTTGGATGGGGGGCTTGAACTTGGGGTCTGAATGCTGACCCTGAGCTTTTTCTGCTCAAGGCTAGCCTTTGTGCCATAGTGACACTTCCAGTTTTCTGGTGGTTCATTGGGGATAAGAGTCTCATGGACCCTCCTGCCTATGCTGGCTTTGGGCCATGATCCTCAGCTCTCAGCCTCCTAAGTAGCTAGGATTACAGGTGTAAGCCAGCGGTGTCAGGCTAAAAAATTATGTTAAAAGTAGTAACTCAGGTCCAGAAAGACAAAAGATCACATGTTGTTTCTCATAGATGGAAGAGAGACCTCATTTATAAATATATATAAGCACACAGTGGGTCATGTGCATATATACACACACGCACACACACACACATACATAGATACATACTACAAATGTATTAACTAAAGTATATGGTATATCATTAACGGAAATAACGTGGTATATGCAGGAGAGAATTCTTTGAAAAACTAATAGTCAAACAAAATGGATAACAGGAAGCTAGAAATTGAGGTGGGGGGGTAGGTGGATGACGTGGTATGATGTGGAGGGATGGAGAGAGGAAGGGTGGGAGAATGCAATCATCATATTCAATGTACATATGTAAAAATGGAAGTAGGTAACTTGGGTGGGGTTGGGAGAGATGGGAAGAATGATGGAAGGAATGGCGTGGATCAAGCTGCATTGTACAGCTGATAGCTGGTGGCTCTTGCCCATAATCCTAGCTACTCAGGAGGCTGAGATTTGAGAATAAAGGTTCCAAACTGACCTGAGCAGGAAATTCCATGAGTTTATCTCCAAATAACTACAAGAAAACCAGCAGGGGAGCTGTAGCTCAAAGTGGCAGAGGGCTAGCCTTGAGTAAAGAAGCTCAGGGACAGCAACTAGGCTCTGAGTTCAAACCCAAAAACCAATTTTTTTAAAAAAAGATGCCCTGCGCTTCTAAACTGATGTGTTGAATTGAAACCTCTTTGTACAACTACTTAAAGATAGATAAATAAATAAATCCAGGAGGAAGGCTCTTTCTTCCACATTAGGCCTCGCCTGGAATTGACTGATCAGAGATGGGATCATTCTAATTCACTTAAGCTCAAATATAAAGGAGCAGCCAGCTGCTCCTTCCAGCCCTTATAGCTTTCAGGGGTGATGTTCAGATGTACTGGGGAAAGGAGAAGGTGACTAGAGGAGGCACCTACAAAGCCCGTACTGGATGAGCAACATGTGAGAAAATAAAAACTTGGTGCTGCTTACATATTTGAAAAAAGAAGGGAAGAAAATGGATTTGTGAGAAATGGGCCTAACATTCAATCAAAAGAGTCTACCGTAGGTCATTTCCACAGGTAGTGAATCCATTAGCAGGCCTTATGCCCAGGAATAGAAAGCACATAGACTATACTGTATGTAGTATGTTACATTCACACAAGTGCTGTGGATGTAAAGAACTGTAGTATTGGGAGCTGGTACACCTGTAATCATAGCTACTCAGGAAATTGAGATCTAAGGATCAATGCTCCAAGCCAGCTCAGTTCTGTGAGACACTTATGTCCATTTAACCACCAGAAAACTGGAAGTGGCACTGTCGCTCTAAGTGGTAGAGCACTCATATTGAACAAAAGAGCTCAAGGACAACCCTGAGGCCCTGAGTTCAAGCCCCAGGACTGACAAAAAAGAAAAAGAAAAAGAAAAAGAAAGAAAGAAAGAGATATCTTGGAATAGGTAGATTAGTCAGGCAGAAGAAATCAGGAATAAGCCTGCAAGATTTCTCTTAAAACATAGAAAAATAGGGCTGGGAAGGTGGCTTAGTGGTAGAGTGCTTGCCTTGCATGAATGAGACCCTGGGTTTGATTCCTCAACACCCATAAGCAGAAAAGGCCAGAAGTGGTGCTGTGGCTCAAGTGGTAGGGTGCTACTCTTGAGCTGTAGAGCTGAGAGATAGCACCCAGGCCCAGAGTTAGGCCCCACAACCAACAAAATAATAAATAAATATAAAGGAGAGAGAGAGACAGAGACAGAGAGAGAGAGAGAGAGAGGGAGACAGAGAGAGAGGTAGGAGAGACAGAGACAGAGACAGAGACAGAGACAGAGAGATAGTGGATGATTTGAGAAAACTTCCCAAGCATTCTAACTTCCCTTTGACCCAGATAGGTTGGATAAAATGAAGGTAGGATAGACTTAAATGTCTTTAGGTAATTCCATGCCCTAATAGCTAAAAGGGAATGACAAATTAAAAATATCACGGGTTGTGACCAATGAGCAAGTCACCTTCCAAGCATCTCATTAGCATAAAAGTTAAATGACACCTATATAGATTAAAAGAAAAGAACCCACCATAGATTAAACCAGTTAGTTGGCAAACCCCTATCATGACCCCTCTCACCCAGCAAGAACATTTTCTCTCTCCTCTTCTCACATGCATAAATTGAATACTTTTAACACTTACTCCTTGCTGTCTGTGGATTTCATTCCTTGAGTTCTCCAGGATCTGCTGCAGCTCTAGTGGTGGCCACTGGTGGGGTGAAAGCACTAGCAGGTATTGTTTGTTGCTGGGCTGAAGGTGGTGACATAATTGGGCCTCTCTGGCTATGAAGGAAACAGCAGGTAAGAAAAGTCAGTGTTCTAGGCTGTCAATATTCACGTGGCTAGAACTGGCCTTGTAGCTTTAAGTCTAAGGTTAAAAAACTTCTATGAGAATTTCTTGATGTTTATGATACCTTGCATATTTACCTCTTGAAATAGCAATTGCTCTTACTTTGAGTTTATCATGTGTCAGAATTTTCTAGAAACATACAATTGGGCCCACCCAATTCTATCCCCTGTTCCCAGGCAAGGTTGTTTAGGATGTTATTGCCCCCCTTTGAGAAAAGTTGCCACTGTGTATGGTCTTATTTTTTCCAGTCCCGGGGCTTGAACTCAGGACCTGGGGCCTGTCCCTAAGCTTCTTTATGCTCAAGGCTAGTGCTCTGCCACTTGAGCCACAGCACAACTCCTGGATTTTTCTGAGCAGTTTATTGGAGATAAGAGTCTTAAGGACTTTCCTGTGCAAGCTGGCTTTGATCCTTAGATCTCAGCCTTCAGAGTAGGTAGGATTACAGGCATGAGCCACCAAACACCTGGCCTATAGTCCTTTTATGACCTCATAGAATAGCTTTGGGTCCAGCTAGCTGCTTATCAGCTCTGAAACTACTGCAGAGAACAAAGCATTTGCTTTTCCTGTCCCATTTCAAGGGCCCTTGACCAGGTCATTATTAGGTCATTTACATGGCTCAAATACAGCAAAACTCTTTTTTTTTTTTGGTCTGGTTGTGGGGCCTGAACTCTGTGCCTGGGTGCTGTCCCTCAGCTCTTCAGCCCAAGGCTAGCACTCTACCACTTCAGCCACAGTGCCACTTCCGGCTTTTTCTTTTTGCTTAAGTGGTGCTGGGGAATAGAACCCAGGTTTTCATGCATGCAAGGCAAGAACTCTTACACTGAGTCACTTTCCCAGTCCCACAAAACTCTTTATTACACCCCTCCCCTTTCCTTCCCTTCCTTTCTCAGGGCTACTTTCCTATCATGTGTCATTTTAGGTCACATATCACTCAAACACAACAAAGCTCCTCTCTTTCTTTTTTCTCCCTTCCTCCTTCCCCACTCTCCTTCTCCTTTCTCCAATCCCTCTCTCCATTTCTATTCTTTTCTTTTTTGCTGGTACTAAGATTTGAACTCATGGCCGGGTGCTATCTCTTAACATTTTTTATTCAAGGCTACTACTCTGTCACTTGAATCACTTCCAGCTCTTTCCTGGTTGATTGGAGATAGGAACATTTTAGATTTCCCTGCTGTAGCTGGTTTTGAACCATGATCCTTAGATCTCAGCCTCTTGTTTAGCTAGGATGACAGGAATGAGATGGCTATTTTTTGAAGAACTGTGTCTTCAGTGTCCTTGACATTGTACTAACACCTGCTTCACTTTTATCTTTAAATAAAATAACATTTAACTAAAAAAGCAACATATGTTCTTGAATTTGATTTTCATTACAACTGTTTCTCATTTGCAATCATGCTTAAACATGTTTCTTGAAGTTAGGGAATACAGGGTTTTGCAATTGCATGTATGAAATTCACTCCCAAATGGTAACAACTCCTCTCATTGCCATGAGTATTTGAGTACAGATGCCTTCGACTCATTCACAGAGCTAACCAGTTCACTGGTTCCCACTGATGTACAGGTAGACTTAGGAAGACATTCCCAATTGAGGAACATGTGTTTCTATAGCTGTCAGATGGAAGTCAGTGTGGAGACCCCATTTAAGGAAACATGGTGGACAGAGAAATCACAATAGCCAGGAGAAAATGACCAGGTGCACCAAGAGCAAGAAATGGACTAAGTGGAAGATGCTCCCAAGATATTCCCCATGCATGGAACTTTCCAACCATGGTCTGTAGGAGAGACAACCAATCAACAGGGTCCATGAAAAGGGAGACAGCCAATCAGCAAAATCCCCACTCCACCATACTGGCTCAGTAGCTAGAGCAACAGAACAGAACAGAACAGCAGCAGCAGCAGCAGAGTACTAGCAAAAGCAGCTCTTTTGATTTGTTGTCCATTAGTTTTTGGTATATATATATATATATATATATATATATATATATATATATATATATATATATATATATATATATATATATGGTTATCCTGATGTGGACGCTCAGTTCTCCCATTGTCCTATCTGAGTACATGCTTTTCCCAACCTGGGACTCCAAAAATAAACAGAAAATGCCACATGTCTGTCTCTGTTGGACGTTGGGCATAGGCATCAGGGAAAGGCCATAGGCTGGTTTGCTTTGAAAAACTTGGGTGGGGTGTGACCAGTTTCTAATTGAATTCCATCCTATCAGGAACGAGATCTTCATCTCTTCTCAGGGTGCCCTTGACTAGCAATTCCCTCTGCTAACATTGCAGTCGGCTACAGTTCTTTCAAACCCTGGGCCCAGAGGAGTCTGGGATGTGAAAGTATTAACATGTAGATTAATTTCTCATGGCAGTTGTGTTATTGGATTTCCCTCTTTGCCAACTCACTTTAAATGGCTGTAATTACTGAGGTCTCCAGTGAACCTCAAAGTAGAAATGATGTTTGCAGAGAAGGACTGCATCCATTCCATCTACCCCAGAGCTCCTGCACAGACCCTTTCTCTTCAGCAGAATGGAAATGCATTTGTAAAGGTGTAAGAGTTTACATTCCCAGGACCTTTAAAGAGTATTAACTTCCTCCAGGTCTCTGAACGAAGCAATTACTTGGCTAGAGATAGAACTATAGTGATACATATGAGACTAGGTTTCCTTCCCTCCTTCTCTCCCTCTAACCCCCTCTTCTTTTCTCCCTCCCTTTTTCTTTTTCCTTCTTCCTCCCTCTTCTTTACTTCCTTCCTTCCTCCCTGTCCTTCCTTCCTTTTCTTTTTATTCTAGTACAGGGACTAAACTCCAAGGGCTGGCTGTCCCTTAGATTTTTGCCCCAAGGCTAGCATTTTACCACTTGAGTAAACTCTATTTTTAGCTTTTTGCTCATAAGTTGGAGATAAGAATCCCATAGACTTTTCTATCTGGGCTGGCTTCAAACCAGTATACTTAGACCTCAGCCTACTGAGTAGCTAGGATTACAGGTGGGAGCCACTGCCTTTCTGTTCACATCAAATATGCATGGAACTGTTTCCAATCAAGGCCTCTGAAGGGAGAATTGGGAGAAGAAATCTTGGGGCATGCAGTGTGGCTATCAGATGAATGATTCTGAACTACAGAGTAGAAACTAGTTTGAGTGTAATCAATATGGATTTTGTTCCCATCTCTAAGTGTAAGAAATAGCCAAGCAGTTCATTGCTCTATATCCAACGAAATGCAGTTCTGAGTCTCAATTTTCTAGTTGCCAAGTGTTGGAGTTTCCCTCCCTTTCTTTCCCATGGAGCAGGGTATCCTATGTGACTCTGGACACATGGGTAATAATGTCCACAAAGTGCAGCTGGTGATGGGGCTCCCTCTTCAAGCTTTAGAGTCCATCAGAAGAAGGCCATGGTGTCTCTGTGGACTGAGTACAGGTCTGGCCACCCCTGGGGAAAGTCATGAAATCACTCACAGGAGAACAGGCTCTTTTTCTGAGCACACCTAATGCTATTGTTCTCAATTTTGATGGCTTATCTGAGCATACAGTGACAAGCAGATGACAAAACACACTCAAGAGTTAGATACAAGCTGGGCACTGGTGACTCACACCTGTACATGGAGCTACTCAAGAGGCTGAGATCTGGGGACTGTGGTTCAAAGCCAGACTGGACAGGAAAGTCTGTGAGACTTTTTTTGGGGGGGTCCGGTTGTGGGGCCTGAACTGGGCCTGGGCACTGTCCCTCAGCTCTTCAGCTCAAGGCTAATGCTCTACCACTTGAGCCACAGCGACACTTCAGGCTTTTTTCTTTTTGCTTATGTGGTGCTGAGGAATCGAACCCAGGGCTTCATGCATGCAAGGCAAGCGCTCTACCACTGAGCCACTTTCCCAGCCCCCAAGTCTGTGAGATTTATAACCTCGAATTAACAATCAGAAAAACTGAATCAAAGAGGTAGAGTGGGGACAGGGAAGGTGGCTCAGTGGTAGAGCACTTGCCTTGCATGCATGAGGCCCTGGATTCGATTCCTCAGCACCACATAAGCAAAAAGAAAAAAGCCAGAAGTGGCGCTGTGGCTCAAGTGGTAGAGCACTAGCCTTGAGCTGAAGAGCTGAGGGACAGCGCCCAGGCCCAGAGTTCAGGCCACATGACCCGACCAAAAAAAAACAAAAGAGGTCGAGTGCTACCCTTGAGCAAAAAAGCTCAAGGGACAGCACCCATGACTGACAACAACAACAACCAAAAGAGAACTTGTTACAGGAACCTTCTTGAAAAGCCTAGAGGTGAGACAGGACATTTTTTGGATTTCATACATGTCATCCTGTTTAGTCCCAGGAAAGTTTTGCTGTAGAGAATGCTCACCCCTGATTGTTATCCTATATGGTTAGCTTGTGGTGAGCTTTGTCCCCACCCACAACATGGTTTTTGCCTTTAAAAGCTTTGTGCAAGCTCTGTTCTGGGCTGCAGGTGTTTGGGACAGGAGTCTACCTGTAGTCACCGACATTTTACTAAAACTCCCAGCCAATCGCTGGTGGCTCACACCTATAATCCTAGCTACTAAGGAGATAGAGATCTGAGGATCACAGTTCAAAGCTAGCCCAGGCAGGAAATTCCATGACACTGTCACTGTGGCTCAAGTGGTAGAGCACTCATCTTAAGCTGAAGTGCTGAGGGACAGTGGTCAGGTCCAGAGTTCAAGCCCCACACCTGACCAAAAGAAAAAAAAAAAGATTCCCAATTTGACCTCTCAAGATGTGGCTTCTATGTATCTTGCAAACTATTCCCATAAAATAGAATCCAGTGAGAAGAAGCCACGGAGGATTTATAAGGAGATGTTCACCCGGGACATCCGGAGGCCTGCTGGCAGCAAGATTCTGCAATTCTTCCTGAAAAGCCTGGAAAGCAGTGAAACGCTCCTCTGTTGCAATAACTCAGAACCTCATTCTGAGTGTTTCCGGCAGAGGTCATTCGGCTGAACACAACCGTGGACTAATTAGAGCCTGATATAGCCAGTGCCGTCCATAAGCCTGGATGGACAGTGGACGCGTGCCAAACAACTGAGGTCTGGTTCTCCAAACTTTCACAGAGTGCCATAAGTAGAGGTTCACCTTACTCCTCAGGTTGAGTAGAGTGTAGCCGTCAAAGCTGGAATCAGTAGCACTCAGGTGAGAAGAATGGGAAGCAGATATACCCAGTCAGCTGGCAGTGTCTTACAGGGACAAGCCTATCTGGCTGCCAAACCTGAATGTTTGCAACCATGGCAGAGCTCTGCAGGCGCAATTGTGCAGCAATGCAAACTACGTACCCTTGCCAAACTTCACGGGGGTAGAAGAAACCATGGAGAAATTACAAGGAGATGTTCACCCGGGACACCCAGAGGCCTGCTGGCTGCAAGATTCTGGAATTCTTCCTAAGAAGCCTGGAAAGCAGTGAAATGTTCCTATGTTGCAATAACTCAGAACCGCATTCTGAGTGTTCCCGGCAGAGGTCATTCGGCTGAACACAACTGTGGACTAATTAAAGCCTGATATAGCCAGTGCCATCCATAGGCCTGGATGGACAGTGGTCCCGTGCCAAACAACTGAGGTCTGGTTCTCCAAACTTTCACAGAGTGCCATAAGTAGAGATTCATCTTACTCCTCAGGTTGAGTAGAGTGTAGCTGTCAAAGCTGGAATCAGTAGCACTCAGGTGAGAAGAACGGGAAGCAGATATACCCAGTCAGCTGGAAGTGACCTACGGGGACAAGCCTATCTGGCTGCCAAGCCTGAATGTTTACAACCATGGCAGAGCTCTGCAGGCGCAATTGTGCAGCACCTACATCTCTTCCTTGTCCCCCCTCCCCCATTCACTCTTACCCATTTGTCCTCTTGGAAATTTAACTGGTCATGCATGCCACTACAGCCATCTCCACAAACAAAACCTGCAAAAGAAAATTCAAAACAATCTTCCATTCAGAAACCTGACATTTGACATATGTGGTTGTCCCTCAGGTATATCATTCAAGTTACAGCTTGATGGTAGAAGGAATTGCTGGTGTGCTACTGCATAGGAGACCCTAGGTCCAATTTCCAGCTATTCCACACACCAGCTCCAGCCTCTTGTCCTTATAAAACAAATAAAGACACACAGTGAAGGTGAGAGAAAGGAAATTTATTATCTTGTAGACAAGGGGGAAGACAGCACTTCAGCCCTTCTTCAGAGATATAGACAGGATCAGTAGCTTTGAATACATAACTGGGGAAAGGGGTATAAGAAGTACAGTCTTCAAGCTATGTGCTGGTACTTCACATCTGTAATCCTGGCTATTCGGGAGGCTGAGATCTGATCATAGGTTGAGACCAGCCCTGGCAGGAAAGTCTGTGAGACTTTTATGTACAATTACCCACCCCCAAACCAGGAGTTGACTTGTGGTTCAAAGTACTAGAATGCTAGTCTTGAGGAAGGGACAATGCCCAGGCCCTGAGTTCAAGTCCTAGGACAAAAAACGAGTTACAATCTTTGGTCAAAATTTGGTTTCTTTCTCTCATACAACTTTGTATAGCCTTTGAAATAAAAAGCTATTTTAATTAAGTCCTATCTCGTTATATTAGTTACATCCTGTTACAAGCTCCTGCTTTGGCCACCTTGTATGGCCTTTTAAATTTTCCTTTTTAACTACTTAAGTCACATTGCTAAAGTTTTTTCCTCTTTTAAAAAATTTTCTTTTTAAAGAATTATCTTTAGGTAGTTATACATAGGAGCTTCCATTTAATAAGTGAATACAATATGTTTTGATCAGTGTTACCTCTTTAGACAAGGAGAGGGAGACCCCAACACTTGGCAACTAGAAAATTGAGACTCAGAACTGAATTCAGTTAGTTGTAGAGACATGAACTGTCTGGCTGGTTCTTACACTTAAAGATGGGGAAGCAAATCCAAATTGATTACATATAAATCAGTCTCCACTCTGTAATTTAGAATCATTCATCTGATAGCCACCCTGTAAACCCCAGATTTTTTCTCCCAATCTCTCCCATCAGTGTACTTGACTTGAAACAGTTGCATGCTTATTTCATGTGAACAGAAAGGCAGTAGCTCCCACCTGTAATCATAGCTACTTAGGAGGCTGAGCTCTGAGTGTTGTAAACCAATCAGTAACAAAACAAAAGATGCCACAATTAATAAGCCAAATTATAGGAGTCTTTATTGTCACCTCTGCAGACCAACAGATGCACAGGAGTGTAGACGTCTGAAATTGTGCTGTCCTGAGACAGCTCAGAGTTAAGTCTTTCAAAGAGAAAAAACACATCTTTTGACAAGCAATGCATAAGACTTTTTTTGTTTTATTTTACAAAGCATATACAGACACAAAACTTAGCATTATCAATAAATTTAGACTTACTTCCCAAATATGGGGTTTCTGGAATACTTTCAGGGAAGGGAAGGGGGAAAGGAGAGAAGAATAGAAGAAGAAGAAGAAAGAAGAAGAAGAAGAAGAAGAAGAAGAAGAAGAAGAAGAAGAAGAAGAAGAAGAAGAAGAAGAAGAAGAAGAAGAGGAGGAGGAGGAGGAGGAGGAGGAGGAGGAGGAGGAGGAGGAGGAGGAGGAGGAGGAGGAGGAGGAGGAGGAGGAGGAGGAGGAGGAGGACGAGGACGAGGACGAGGACGAGGACGAGGACGAGGACGAGGACGAGGAGGACGAGGACGAGGACGAGGACGAGGACAAGGATGAGGAAGAGGACAAGGACGAGGAGGGAAGAGGAGAAGGAGGAGAAAGAATGCACAGGTCAACACCCCTCTCCTAGTCATGGCTGCCTAAACACCTTGAGCTCTTCCTCTTTCCCAGTACCTCCCATGCCACTTCCTTTGTGGTCAGGGAGTGGTTACAATTCTAGGCCAGTTCTAATGGAAATTGAGGTATGTGTGTAGTGGAACCTCTTGTGCCTTTAGCTTGACCTTTGGGCAATAAAGTCCTACTAGGGCCTCATGCACACAGGTCGCATCTCATTCATACTTACATTATGGGATGCCAATCTTACACATGCACAGATTCCCTTCTTAAAAAAAATCTTCCCAGTCATGATCCCCTCCTCTGCTATAGTTACTAAGAATTCCTCCCACACATCCTGAGTGGTAGAAAGCAGAAAGTCCTCCTTGGGTTTCCTACTTTGATTCAGGAACAGATAGTTCCCCTATGGTCCTTTTTCAAATTGGAAAAAGAAAACATTTTATCTATTTAAATTTGAATTGTAACTACATGTTAGTTCCCACAGTCAAACACCATTTATGAGAGTTATTTCACCAAGCTGGAATTTCACCTCAGTCAATTCAAGCACTCTTCTGTCTCAGGAGTGAAGGCAATTATAACCACAATACCAAAAGTTCATTTTTTAAGCAGTCAACATCATCATTCTAATTATTCAGTCAACAATTACAAAAGGAACACTTTTACAGTGGGCTTTTATAGCCAGGATATTATTAAATGTGAATCCCAAAAAGGCAAATTCATAGAAGGAGGAACATGTGTTTTATTAAAACAACAGTAATTTGTTGACATATTCTGCACACAAATGATGTACATTATGCAAACTAATTTGGCTTTGCTGTTAGCAAAAGATTTTTGTAAAATGGGGGAATATTTGTTTTTTCCATAATAGAGTTTGAACTCAGGGCTTTGTATTTCCTAGACTGGCATGATACTACCCAACCTCCCTGCCCAGATTTCTGACTGGCTGCTGTGAAGCATTGGGTCTCACTTTCCACCTTGGCATGATCCATAGACAGATATGCCTACTTTTAGCTATCATCAGCTGTGTGCCACCACATCCAGCTTCTGCCCAAGTTGTCCTCAAATCACAATTCTCCCATACTCAGCCTCCCACATAGGGAACTTTTTTTGCCCCATAGATATTAAAATATTTAAAGACATAATTTATTTCTTGCATTTCCTAAAAGTGATTACAGGCATATTAGATTTAATTTCTGTAACATTATACGTCAAGTCTTCTAGAAAAGCTCCTTTGCTTAGCAAAAATAAAAATAAAAAAAAAATCCTTTCTTGTCATCCAAGCCTAGTTTGTCCAATACGGTAGCCAATAGTCACAAGCACCTGGGGACATTTAACATGTGACTGAATTTTATTTTATTTTCTGTTGATTTACCTTAAAAGTTTTAAACATGCCAGGAGCTAGTTTCTCATGCCTATTAGTAGTCCTAGCTACCCAGGAGGATTATATCTGAGGATTGTGGTTCACAACCAGTCCGAACAGGAAAGTCCATACAACTCTTATCCCCAATTAACCAGAAAACCAGAAGTAGAGCTGTGTGTCAAAAGTGGTAGAACATTAGCCTTGAGTGAAAGAGCTAAGGGACAGTACCTAGGCCCTGTGTTGAAGCCCAACTAAAATAGAACCATTCTAAAGATTTTTATTGAACTTAACTATGGTTTTCATAGTACATTGTTTCTTTTAAACTGTTGAAGATTTAGCACCTAAATTAGGCTGCTGAAAATCCATTATCCGTACTGCAGGTTTAATGTAAAAATAATGAAAAGCATCTTAATGTTGTACTGGTAATTTGTAGAAATAGTAACACTTGCAATCAGTTGAGTTGAAGAAAATAGACTACTGAAATTATTTTTCTACGTATCTTTTCAAATTTACAAAAAGGTGCTAGAAGGTTTAGATAAAATCTAAAGAGGCATGGTATCTTTAAGCCACTATTTCTGTTTAGTTCAGCTCATTTTACAACCTTGGAATACCAACTGAGTGATGTTCTAATCTTTATAATAAAGATTCTAACAAATTTACCCTTCCCACAGACAGTATTTAAACACTGAGCCAAATAGAGGATAAAAGATTTTAATTTTTGTTCCCATACCTGGACTTGAACCTGGGCATTGTCTCTTAACTTTTTCACTTTTTTCAATCAAAGTTGGTTCTCTCACAGAGCTCTATTTCCAGCTTTTTGGTGGTTAACTGGAGAGAAAAGTCTCATAGACTTTCCTGCCTGATTTGGCTTTGAATCAAGATCCTTAGACCTCAGCCTTCTGAGTAGCTAGGATTATAGGTGTGAGCCATCAGCATTCAGCCACAAAGGACTTATGAAGACCTTAGAAATGGCCAAAATGATTTTTTAAGAGAGAATTAGTTGGACTATGGGAGAAGGAACTTTTCTGGATATAATCCTACTCAAGGCATCACTTAATCTGCAGGACTCTGACTGTACATAATTCAGACAGTCCCAGGCAGGAGACCTGAGAGGATAAGGCTGGAGTAGGGGGGTGGAGTCCAAGGGGTTGGGGGGGTTGGGGGAAGAGCCTGCCTGAGCTGCAAGAAGGTGACAGAAGCTGCTGGAACATAACATACAGGAAGCTGCAGGAAAGGGAGGCCTTCCCTCTGCATGTGAATGTCACACAGTGGGAAGCCCCAGGGTTCACAGACTAAAACATCTGTGAAGCTGAAGACACTAAGCAGAGATCTTACTGTCTATGCACTAGAAGAGACAGTTATATACTAATAAAGCTAAAGACAAAAATCTTGAGCTGGCTTCAATGTATATGTGTGATATTTGTTGTTGAACTGGGTGCTATCCCTGAGCTTCTACTAGCTAGCTTTCTACTACTTTGAGTCACACCTCACCACTTCTGAAAACATTGAACACTGTTTTGTGTGTGTGCCAATCCTATGGCTAGAACTCAGGGCCTGGGTGCTGTCCTTAAGCTTTCTTACTCAAAGTTAATGATCTACCACTTGGACCACAGCAAAAGCAAAGTCATTTCGGGCTTTTCTGATGGCTAATTGGAGATAAGAGTCTCATGGACTTTCCTGCCCTGGCTGGCTTTGAATTATGATTCTCAGATCTCAGCCTCCTGAGTAGCTAGGATTACAGGTGTGAGCCACTGGTGTCCAGCCTAAACTAAAAAACAAAAACAAGCAAAACACCACATACTCATTCTATTTTAGAATTAGATATTGATGATAGAAAGGTAGAAAAATTCAAGATCTGTGTCATTGTAAGGAGTTCATGTTAATGAACTGACTCTCATGTGGTTTGGAACAAAGAAAACATCCCTGACCAGTCAGGATGAGAGAATGATGACCATGGAACATGTAATATGGAAGAGGAACATAAGCCAGCCTTTATCATGAAAGATCAAACTTAGACATTGATGGAAGCCGAATTCATATTACACAATCTCAATGTTAACCATGCTTGCCCTCTATTTCCCTAGATAATAACAAAACCTTGCTTTATTATCCCCTACTCAATAAGGCCATCTAGGTTCCCATTTGAAGAGACTTTCATAGGTCTTTTGTTGTTGTTGTTGCCTGTAACTATGTATAAATATGAACCACATTTTACATAGAAAGACTTAGTTCAAAATGATGCAAAGCAGCAATGAGCAATTAGTGGAGGCAAAATTAGGATCTAGTTCTGATGAGCTCTCTATAGGATCTCACAATTTTGCCCTGGTAATTCCTGCATTAGGAAACTCAACACTGCCCTCTAGTGACAGAAAAGTCATTACAATCCAGAACTCCTGAATCAGCCACACCCCCCTTTTTACTTATTTTCCAAATAGAGTAATAGGGTATTACATTTATGTCTGGGCCAGCTTGGATGGCAAATTTCCTATTTGTACTTCCCAAATATCTGGAACTACAACTATATAATCACACGTTCAGATTTTTATTGGTTGAAATGAGGTTGCTCAAGATGAGTTCTCTCAAACTTCTTGTCTAGGCTGACCTTAAACTGTAGTCCTCCCAAGTAGCTAGGACTACAGGCAGCACCACTTCTTTTTAGATAAGTTTTCACTGTGTAGCCCATACTGGCCTTGAACTTGCTGTCTACCCAGACTGCACTTGAATTCTCAGTTCTTCCTCAGCCTTCTGAGTGCTGGGATCAGATATAACTTAGAGTGATATCTCCACTTCATTGAAAAGCAACCCAAAAACTCACCTTAAACTTAACTGTCACTCGTACCAACTACTGCAGTTTTCACTGCTTTTCCCTTTCAGAGGTAATTAAATTGACATTGTTCATTTGGATGATGCTTAATGGTCTTGTGATCTGCTGTTCCCTCTCCCTGCTTTGGTAGTCAGCTTCTATAGCCCTCCCTAGCTTTGCACCTTATAATAATGTGGTAAATGATGTTCTTACCATATAAAATATTAACTACTTTATGTTTTGATAGATGTGGTACAGTTTCTGGTAAGCATGAGAGTGATTTTAGAATCCCTTTTGTCACAGTATAGTGGAAAAAACATAGTAGAAAAACTGTGTAGGGCTGAAAAGGTGGCTCAGTGGTAGAGCACTTGCCTTGCATGCATGAGGCCCTGGGTTTGATTCCTCAGCACCACATAAGCAAAAAGAAAAAAGCCAGAAGTGGCACTGTGGCTCAAGTGGTAGAGCGCTAGCCTTGAGCTGAAGAGCTGAGGGACAGCGCCCAGGCCCAGAGTTCAGACCCCACGACCAGACCCCCCCCCAAAAAAAAGAAAAATTGTGTAATTCAGTGTTTTCCATGGCAGCTCGTCAACTGGTAAGGAGAAGTGGCTATTTTCAATAAGCAGGGAGGGGGCTGGTGGAAATACCAGCATGTGCAGTGAATACTGAGTACATCCTTCATCTTCCTTTAGCTCATCTTCCTCCTAGACTTCTGTTCTTTGGACATTTCACAATGTACTCTCTTGAGAGAGTTCACTACCTTAACAGAGCTGTTGAAGAAGCTCTGCAATGACCCTGAAGGAGGACTGAGCAAGATAACTTCAGTTGGCCCTGAACCTGTATTGTGTCCTCTCTTCAGAGAGATATGACTCTACCATATAAAACATACTAGACTACAGATATATACAAATAAGTTGCCTCTAGAAGCTTTATTGGTATTTTTGCCAACAAGGATAGTAAATATCATCTTGATTTGTCATTAGCACTAGAAAGGAGGCCGAAAAGCTGTATAATTTATCTAATCATTTTAGGTTATATTAAGTTACATAAAATCTGTGTAAATAAAGTCTGAAAGATTTGTCTAGCCAGGTGCTTGTAGCTCATACATGTAATACTAACTACTCAGGTGTTGAGATCTGAGGATCTCAATTTGAAGCCAGTGTAGGTAGGAAAGCCTGTGAGACTCTTATTTCCAAATAACTAGTTGGTGGAGGGGGACAGATGAGGAGGGGTAGGCTTGAGCTGTGGCTCAAGTGGTGGAGTGCTAGTCTTGAATGAAAAAGCTCAGGGAGAGCACCAAGACCCTGAGTTCAAGCCCCATGACAGGCACACACACACACAAAATGAAGTCTAAAAGAGAAAATATACATGGAAAGAAAAATAAGAAGGTTTAGTGTTTAAAAGAATTATCTCCCATACTTAATTTTTATTATATAACATTTGTTCACAGTCTTTTTGAGTTTCATAACTTCCTGATGGTAGTAGAAAGGGCATATACATTTAGCAGATCTTTTTTATTTCTCATTTTGTTTTTTGGTGTAAGACTGGAACTCAAACTTAGTACCTGTTGCTTTGGCTCATTGGGTAGTGCTCTACCAACCAACTAAACCATGCCTCCAACCCTGATGTTTTTGTTGGTTGTCGGGCTTAAACTGAGCCTGGGCACTGTTCCTGAGCTCTTCAGCTCAAAGCCAATGCTCTACCACTTAAGCCAAAGCATCCAATCCTAATCGGGTTTTTTTTTTTTGCCAATATTGGGGGTTGAATTCTGGTTCTGGGCACTATCCCTTAGCTCCTTTTCCTCAAGACTAGCATTCTACCACTTGAGCAATTTCTGGCTTTTAATTACAGATAAGACTTTCCTGACAAAGCTGACTTCAAACTGCAATCCTCAGATCTCAGCCTCCTGGGTAACTAGGATTAGAATCATGAGCTAAAAAGAAAACTTTCTTTATATTTAAGAGGAAAAAAAGAGTGGTCTTAGACATGCCAAGGTCCTCAGTAAAAATGTGAGCTCTTTAATCTTTTAATTCAGTGTTTTTCTCCAGTGGAATTCATACCAGTACTTATTTTAAAAATAGTTCTGTCACCGCTAAAAGATAAAAGCATGAGTCCCTAAAGTATCATCCTAATGCATTTCTGCTGAGTGATAGATGTCTATTGATCTCTGCATAGACAGGAAATCAGATTAGCCTGTGTAAAATTTCATCAGGGCTGTCAAAGCCTGTGATCTACAGCACTGATAGTCTATTGTGACAGTTGGTTGTGTAGTAATATCTGGAATTTTCTCTTACTCATTTGTCTGCCTAGCTGGATGTTGAGACCTGGCAGCAGGAACAGCCTGTGGTACTACATACATGGACCAAAAAATCTGCCCATAAATATGAAAATAACTGCCATGAAGTATCTGTTTTTGTTAGCCCAGGGGCAACCTATTTTTAAGTGGAATTTGATGAGATGTGTGAAACCGAAAAGTACTAAGACTCACGTTTTTTCTTCCAAGCAATAGTGGATCAAAAACAAGAGAAAGAATATAATAGAGATTATGCCTTCACAGGTATGATTATCTGGAATTTACAGACTCTAGAGGTGGGAAGACACACTTTGGCACAAAAGTTGGTACTTATAAGTGGCCAAAGGTAAGTCATATTTCCCAAACAAGGTAAATAAGTATGTCTGTAGCAATTCTTGTCCTTTTTCCAATTTTAGAGCAATAAAGGTATGGTGTTTGGAAAGGACTAGCTAGGCTCTGGTGGCTCATGTTCATATTGTTCAAAATCCTAGCTACTCAGCAGGTTGATATTTGAGGAATAAGATTTAAAGCTAGCCTAGGTAGACAAATCTGAGAGCCCCATCTCAACCAGCAAAAAACCAGAGTGGAGACATGGCTTGAATGGTAGAATGACAGCCATGAGCAAAATAGCTGAAAAAGACTCAAAGCTCTAAGTACAAACCTTAATACAGTCACATTTCTAGAATGTAACCACACACATATTTCTGACAGCTGCTTTGATACTCTACTTGTAGAGAGGAACAGTTGCAGTAGAGATTATGTAGCCCACAAAAGCTAAAAATTTAACTATCTGGCTCTTCATAGGAAATTTGCTAATACCCAGGGTTGTCCAGAGTAAATTAAAGAGCTGTTAATTTCTGAGTTCAGAAGGGCCAGTGGATCCAAGAGAAAGACTTGAACCATGGTGAAAGCTAGGAGCCCAGTTGACAGATCTGTTTAATATCTGGGCTGCAGCCTGCTTCAGACTGTTTACTTCTCTCTCCTATCAAGGGTCTTGGTTGAGAACAAAGAACTGAGCCAGTGATCACTGGTTGAGCAGATAGTCACTTGAGTTTTAGAAAGCTGAACAGCAGTTTTCTACTAATTCTGCTTTCTACCTGTAGTTGTGAGTTTTGTGTTTTGGTATCATCTCTGTACATTTCTCCCTTAATAATTTTGAACTTGTAGAAATGGAGACTGCTTTTAAGATTTTTTTGAGTCACAAAGAACATACTTCACTGCTGAGTTGTTGCCTCCTTCCATCTTGTTGACCACATGACTTTTGTTTGCCTCTAGAACGTGACGTTTAAGATGGTCCTCTTTCATTCTGACAGCAGTAATAATGAATAGGGCTACAAATTCACTGTCACTGCCTATGGCCTGCCTGATGTTGCCGTGTCTTGTGGGTTAGACTTGCAACTCCTTGTTTCTCGACTAATGGGCCGCCTTGACTCTCAGTGCATGACACTCAAGTCTGTGCATCGTAAGTTCACAGTCTTGTCCCTTCCTTTTTCATTACAACTGTTTTGAAGAGCAAGGTAGGAACTCTCTCTCATAGATGGTCTCCACCTCACAAAAGAGCAAGGTATTAATAATGTTTCTTTTTAGTTTTCTTTAAACCAAATCAAAACAGTTTACCCACTGGACACCATTGGGAAGTTTCTTGACTCAGGCTTTGGCCCTATCACAAAATACGTTGTGGATGCCCTCTATGGAGGACAATTGGGAAATTGCTCTTTATAGCAGCAGCATAGTCATTTTTAGAGATTTAAGTATATTCCAACTAGAAGGTAGAAATATAGTCATTTGATTGTTGTTTAAGTGAAATTTATGTGAACATAAATAGGTATGTGAATATATATATATATTATCCTAAAATACATTAACCACCTTCTTATCATTTGTTCTAAGGGGTAGATTCATAGAATAAGTCTTTTGGAGTATTTTATATCTATATAATTTTTAAAATATTTTTCTGATTGTAAAATCAAATATCATTCATCCTAAATGGTCACTTTCTGTTAGGATTTTAAAAAGAGGTAGCTAAGGAAGTACAGCAGTATGTACGTGGTGTTCAGGTAAGGGGTAGGTTTATTCATCATTCCGGCTGACACCAGGCCATCTTGGTCCTCAGCGTGGTGGGGAAAGGACTGGGAAAGAGAGCTTGAAGAGCTGGGAATAAGAGAGAAAATAGCTAGAAAAGAGAGCACCTGGGAAAGGTGGGAAAGAGAGAGCTAGGAAATAGAAGAGACCTGGGAAAGAGAAGAGAAGGAAAGAGCTGAGAAAGAGCTAGAAAAGAGCAGAGAAAGGGCATCTGGGCCTGGGGTAGGCCTTATCTAAGGTATGGGCGGAGAAAGTTGTGGCCACATCAAATTCAGATGTGACCTCAGCAGATGCAGATGTGACCTCTTCCATGTGTGCCAGTTGCCTAGATAACGCAAGTACTGGGTAGAAAATTTGCTGCATGCCTAGATAACGCAAGTACTGGGTAGAAAATTTGCTGCAAGGAGGGTGGAGTCTGCTTGCCATCCAGGAGCAGACTTTACACTTTCCAAAGCCTGTGTGTCTAATTTCCCTTACTTTCTTTTTTTTAAAAAAATTTATTGTGAAAATACTGTACAGAGGGGTTACAATTACATTGGCAAGGCAATTAGTACATTTCTTATCAAGCATTGCTGCTACCTCCTTTGTTTCCTCTTCCCACCCCTCAACTCCCCCCCGCCCCCCGCCATCCTGCCAAAGTTGTAAAGTTCGTTTTTCAACATAACAATTTGTCCATCTCATTGTTGTAATGGGTCCACCTATATCACTATTTAAACGGTTTGTTTTTGCCCTTCCCCTCCACAAATTATAACAACATCAAATACAATGAAAGCAGGGATTATACCGTGGGGGAGGGACATACAAAGCAACAAAGAAATGATCTTATAAATATGTTAGATACAATTGCAAGAAAGAAAAAAAAACGTTTGACTACTTATCTTGGGGTTCATATCACCTAGCATCAACTTATCTGACCTTTTCTTCTTGTCTCAGACATAAACTAGTAGTTCAGATTTCAAACTGACAAATAAATGTAAGGAAGCCAACAAAAAAATTCAGTTCCTCTCATCTGATGATGCCTCTACAACAATGAGGAAAGAGTTCATCCTGCTAAGGAATTATGATAGGATATCAAAAAGAAAATTCATTCTTCTAGGTCTTCCATATTTTTTCAATGTAACCTAAATGATGTAAAACACAATATACTGCTCTGATACTTTTACGTTTTATCAGTTTTGCACATTTTCATATGGACTTCACCTCAGTCTACAACATTCCTTCATTATTCTGTCCCTGATATTTTTACACTACCACGACATAAGAACATTTTCATATGATTTTTATTATAAAAAAACTGTACAGAGGTGTCTCATTTATGAGAGCAAATAATGAGTACATTTCCTAACAAGCATTGTTCCCTCTTCCCACCATCCCTTCCCTCCCACCTCCACAAATACGCTCCCCTTCCCCCTTCCCCTGCCTAAATTGTAAAGTTCATTTTTCAGCAGAGTGTCTTGTGCATCTCATTGATACAATGGGTTAACCTGTATCCCTATTTAACCATTTTGTATTTCCCTTCTCCTCGTCAAATTAGAGAAACGTATACACAGGATGTAGGTGTACCAACTTCAAATACAATGAAAACAGGGGTTATAGCGTGCGGGAGGAACATATACAGAAACAAAAAAAATCATATTGCACATCATAAGTACATTAGAAACAATAACAAGAAAGAAAAAACATACTTGTGTCCCTGTCTTTGGGTTCATTTCCCTTAATATCATCTTATCTGCTCATATGCACATAGCTTTTGAATTATTCTGCTTATCCCAGACATATATTAGTTATTGAAAATAAGGGAAACCACGGGACCTATGTTTCTTTGGACTTGGCTTACTTCACTTAATAAAATTTTTCCAAGACTTTCCAATTCCTAACAAATTGGGTGATACCATTCTTTCTGATGGAGGCATAGAATTCTGTTGTGTATGTACACCCATATTTTCTTGATCCATTCATCTACTGAGGGGCATCAGGGTTGGCTCTATATCAGCTATTGTAAATAATGCTGCAGTAAACATAGCTGTGCTGGTAGTTTTAGTATGGTCTTGTTTGTGATCATTTGGGTAAATGCCCAAAAGTGGGATTGCTGGGTCATAGGAAAGCTTTATATGGAGTCTTTTGAAGAGCCTCCATACTGCTTTCCAAAGTGGTTGAACAAGTTTACATACCCACCAAGAATGCAGTAGAGTTCCCTGTGGCCACATACTCTCCAGCATCTGTTGTTGCAAAAATATGGAACATTTCACTAATTTGCATGTCAACCTTGCTCAGGGGCCATGCTAATCTTCTCTGTATTGTTCCAATTTTAGCGTATTTGCTGCCTAATTGAGCACAGAACATTTTTTATATATAAAGTGTAATTGATTTTCTTAAACTAGACAATTCAAAAAAAAAGTAAGTTCAAAAGAATTCTTGTGAAATTTTAGAACCATGTATTTCTTCTTCTTCTTCTTCTTCTTCTTCTTCTTCTTCTTCTTCTTCTTCTTCTTCTTCTTCTTCTTCTTCTTCTTCTTCTTCTTCTTCTTCTTCTTCTTCTTCTTCTTTTTTAGCAATACAACAAACTGTTAAAACCATGTATTTCTTACATAAGCACACATTTAAGAATAAAGTCAAGATTGGCATGTCAAAAACAAAATAATTCCAGATATTTGTTGTTCAAGAGATGTGTAAGAGGAGAAATTCATTTATTCTATACAAGGCACCTGTCATAATGAACACTGCAGCAAGTGTTAAGGTTTGTTAAGTTTTAAATGTATTTAATTTTGGGAATTTGCATATATATGCCAAAATTAGGACTGTTTGGCTGGTCATAAACTTTTCTATAAAGTATTTAAGGCTTATGGTAGCAGACATATGGTACTAATTATGTACCTTTCAGAGTTTATACAAACATTACCAATAAGAAATTGCAAAGTCTTTGAGTAAAGAAGCAGAGTGAAGAGTTAAGACTTTGTTAACCATATAGTTTCTTTAAATTTTTAGGGCTTCCTTACTTAACATGTTAGTGAGGAACAAATGATGATATAAGCCATATACAAATGATGAGATGAGCCATAAAAAGTAATCTTAGTGGTAATTTTAAAGACTACTCATAGCCCATAAAACTCTTTTTGAGGGGCTGGGAAGGTGGCTCAGTGGTAAAGCGCTTGCCTTGCATGCTTGAGGCCCTGGGTTCGATTCCTCAGCACCCATAAGCAAACAACAAGCCGGAAGTGGTGATGTGGCTCAAGTGGTAGAGCGCTAGCCTTGAGCTGAAGAGCTGAGGGGCAGCGCCCAGGCTCAGAGTTCATGCCCATGACTGGACCCAAAATAAAAACCAAAACAAAAGCCTCTTTTTGAACATCATAATCTTAGCCAGTTTTAAATGCACAGGAATATGAGAAAATAATACACTGGTAATTGTTTGGTTTTTTATTTTATTAATCATTAATATTTAACTTTTGGTTTTCTTTATTTGTTGCATTGTTTCCCTTTTTGTAATATAATACAACTTTTTATAAGTTGTCATCAGGAGGTACTTTGAGAAGCTTACTGGGATGGCCAAAGATTTTTTATAGGTGCATGTGAGTTTACAAAGAAGAAAATTAAGAACAAAATATTTATTAAATAAATTATCAAGTACAGTCTGAATCAGGAGGGATGATAAATGTCCACACCCAAAATCTTAGCCCTCGTCGGAAGCGGCGGTATTACAGAGTTGAGACCACAAAAGTGAGAGACTGTTTTTGTGTTTTTTGTTTTTGTCAGTCGTGAGGCTTTAACTCTGGGCCGGAGTGCTGTCCCTGCACTCTTCAGCTCTAGGGTGGCACTCTAGACCTTGAGCCATGGCACCACTTCTGGTTTTCTAGTGGTTTATTAGAGATAAAGTCTCACGGACTTTCCTGCCCGGACTGGCTTTCAACTGTGATTCTCAGAACTCAGCCTCCTGCATAGCTAGGATTACAGTCGAGCCACCGGCACCCAGCATTGTTTTGTTGATTTTTATTTTGTTGGTCATGGGGCATGAATTCTGGGGCCTGGGTGCTGTCCCTCAGCTCAAGGCTAGCACTACCATTTGAGCCTTCATCTTTTTCTACTTCTGTAGTGCTGAGGAACCAAACCCAGGGCCTCATGCATGCAAGACAAACACTCTACCATTGAGCCACCTTCCCAGCTCCTGAAAGACTGTGTTTTAAAAAATCATCTAAACAACATTTGCTTTCTGCTTTGAGTTATATAATGAAATATATGAATATCTTTTTATATTTTTGTGAATTGTCATACTTCTAAATTTATACTAACTTCAGCCACTTTATCCTCTTCAAAATCATGAGAGATTTCTCAAAGTCTCTGAGAGATTTCTTCTGGGAAGATTGTATTTGCACTTATAATTTCTTCTGAGTCATTTTTATTTTCATTTATTTTTTATTTTTTTATTGTGAAAAAACTGTACAGAGGGGTTACAGTTACATGGGCAAGATAATGAGTACATTTCTTATCAAGCATTGTAGCCTCCTCCTTTATTTCCCCTTCCCATCCCTTCCAAGCCTCCCCCCCATCCAATCCTCCCCCCACCCCCCCATCAAAGTTGTAAAGTTCGTTTTCAACATGACAACTTGTACTTCTCATTGTTGCAATGGGTCCACCTGTATCCTTATTTAAATGACTTGTTTTTCCCCTTCCCCTCCACAAATTATACCAACATCAAATACAGTGAAAGCATGGGTTATACTGTGGGGGAGGGACATACAAAGCAACAAAGAAATAATCATATAAATGAGTTAGAAACAAATGTATGAAAGAAAAAAAAACATTTAAATACATATCTTAGGGTTCATTTTCCTAACATCACCTTATCTGACCTTTTCTGCTTGACTTATACATTACATATACTAACTATTGCAAATGAGGGAAACCATGGGTCCTATGTTTCTTTGGGCTTGGCTTACTTCACTTAATATAATTTTTTCCAAGTCTTTCCAGGCCCATATCAAGCATTGAAAATAGAAACAGCAATAAGAGACCTCCCATCTAAGAAAAGTCTAGGACCAGATGGTTTTACAGCAGAATTCTACAAGGCCTTCAAAGCAGAGCTCACACCAATACTCCTCCAACTCTTCAATGAAATTGAAAGAGAAAGTTCACTACCGAACACATTCTATGAAGCCATCATAACCCTCATCCTAAAACCAGGCAGGGACTCATCATTTTTATTTTTTATCAAAATCATTTTATATTTTATGTTGATTGGTTATCATACATCAAATACTTTCAAATGTACATGTAAAGTCTAAAGATAGCAGTATCAATATTCTCATACAGCACTTGTTTATCTGTTATGTACTTTCAGTATTATTGTACTTCTCTCTTTCACCCTTTCCATTCATGGTCTTTCTCTTTCATGCTCCATGTCTGCTACTTAGAATTTCTGCTGGTCTATTATCCTTCAGAATTCACTGGTTTTGTGGGAACATGATAGGGACCAACAGTTTCCCTTGCATTTTTTAAGAATTATAAGAGTGATGTGATTTTATTCTTTGCCATTCTAAATGGCAAAACAACAGATCTAGGAATTCCTTTTTACTTTTCTTCTATTATAAATTTTATCTCATAGGAATCATTGGGATAGATAAGATATTTTAACTTGTGACGTAAAAGTTATTTTTCTTTTACAAACAACCTTTTTCTTTGATTATCAGTAAGTAACTACATGTAATGAAAACAAAGCTATCCTATGGTAAGTAGACCGAAGTTGTTCACAGGGATGAAAAACAAGGTAATGGGGCAAGTGAGAACAAAGGATACCCATCATAGAGCACAGCTCCTCAGAGCAGTTTATCATGTATACTTTGAGAGAATGACAATGTGCTGGGAACTATTGATTAAATCACTGAACACTGATTTATATATATGTACATATATTTGCATATGTATATTTATTTATATATGCATATATGTGTGTATATGCCCTTATATATGTACACATGTATGTTACTATACACACAAATTCACACATACATATACACATGTATACATGCACACATGGAGAAAGACACATATTTACAGCCAACACAAGTTTCACTAGTTGTTGACTATGCCTTAGATGGAATGCTTGGAACAAAATATGTTGAAAATGTATTTGTCTCCATGAGTTCTTTTACCACTCCTCTTATCTCTTAAAACTGGTAGGTTTTGACAGATTCGACTTGCAAAATGCAGTACAAGTCACTTAGGAATCAGTAAGTAAAGAACATATGGTGTCTCCCAGCTCCCTACAGAATGCTTGCTCTTATAGACACTCTCAACAACCAAAGTAGCAGGAAAATACCCTTGTAAAGGGTATTCCATTGTTGGAATGGGTCCACCTATATCCCTAGTTAAACGATTTGTTTTTTCCCTTCCCCTCCACAAATTATACCTACATCAATACAGTGAAAGCAGGGGTTATACCGTGGGGGAGGAACATACAAAGCAACATAGAAATCATCTTATAAAAATGTTAAAAACAATTTCATGAAAGGCAAAAAAACATTTGAATACTTATCTTGGGCTTCATTCCCCTAACATCAACTTATCTGACCTTTTCTGCTTGACTCAGACATATACTAGTTATTGCAAATAAGGGAAACCATGGGACCTATGTTTCTTTGGGCCTGGCTTACTTCACTTTATATAATTTTTTTTCCAAGTCTTACCATTTCCTAACAAATGGGGCGATGCCATTCTTTCTGATGGAGGCATAGAATTCCATTGTGTATATATACCATATTTTCTTGATCCATTCATCTACTGAGGGGTATCTGGGTTGGTTCCCTATCTTAGCTATGGTAAATAATGCTGCAATAAACATAGTTGTGCTGGTAGTTTTAGTATGGTCTTGTTTGTGATCATTTGGGTAAATGCTCAAAAGTGGGATTGCTGGGTCATAGGGGAGCTCTATGTGGAGTCTTTTGAGGAACCTCCATACTGCTTTCCAAAGTGTTTGAACAAGTTTACACTCCCACCAACAATGTAGAAAGATTCACTTCTGTCCACATCCCTTCCAGCATCTGTTGTTATTAGAGTTCTTTATTATAACCATTCTAACTGGGGTGAGGTGGAATCTCAATGTTGTTTTGTCGAAAAATGAACTTTACAACTTTGGTGGGTCGAGGGATGACCGGGTGTAGGGGGAAGATGGGAAGGGATGGGAAGGGGAAAGAAAGAGGAGCCAACAATGCTTGATAAGAAATGTACTCGTTATATTGCCCATGTAATTGTAACTCCTCTGTACAGTATTCTCACAATAAAAAAATAAAGTTATAAGGCTCTAAATGGCATCCTTCCTTGAGCTCTTTTCCAACAGACAGCATCAATTCCTAAGCAGATGAGTGAGTCCTCAGAAGACTGGACCTCAGATCAACATTTAACCAACCCATGTGAAAAGTCCTATGAGAGAAATGCTGACTGAGGTCTGGCTGATTTCCTGGCCAAGAAAATAAGAAAAGAAGAAAGTATTTTTAATGTATTAAAGTTTGAGAATAATTTGTAACCTGTCAATAAATGTGTAGAACACAACTATACCAACTGACAAAAAATGATGTGCTCTTGGACTTGGTGAGTGATTTTACATGTGTCTACACAAGTAGAATCAGCATAAATCAAGCCAGCATTTCTTCATTTAAGATGTGAGGAAAGGATACAGGTTGACCCATTGTAACAATGATATGTACAAGACACTCTATCAAAGAGGGGGTGGAGGGATAAGTTGGGGAGGTGTGAAGAGAAGGGATGGTAGGGGGAAAACAAAGGAGAGGGTGCTCAATAAGAAATGTACTCATGCTGGGCACAGGTGGCTCAGGCCTCTAATCCTAGCTACTCAGGAGGCTGAGATCTGAGGATCGGGATTTAAAACCAGACCGGGCAGGAAATCCGAGAAATTCCGGCTTTTTTCTTTTTGCTTATGTGGTGCTGAGGAATCGAACCCAGGGCCTCATGCATGCAAGGCAAGCACTCTACCACTGAGCCACCTTCCCAGTCCCTGAGAAATTCTTATCTCCAATAAACCACCAAAAAAACAGGAAGTGGCATTGTAGCTCAAGTGGTAGAGTGCTATCCTTGAGCTGAAGAGCTGAGGACAGCGTTCTGGCCCAGAGTTCAAGCCCCATGAACGACAATAGAGGAAAAATAAAGAAATGTACTCATTACCTTACTAATGTAACTGTATCCCCTCCATACAGTATCTTTACAATAAAAATATATATTAAAAAGATACAATGAAAACTTCTATACTTATAGGAAGTTGTATTTGTCACTCAATATCAGTAGGGTATTGGTTTTAGGACCACAGGCATATTAAAATTTGGACTAATTCTCTACGTGAACACAGCATATTATTTACATTAGAATCTGCCCACAAACTAGTGCAGAGTAATTGCTATGAAAATTTTTACTACATTCTATGTTTGTAATGAAAAATAAAAGTATATGCACTATCAACAGATACAATTTTTTCAGATAATTTTTGTCCACATTTTGTGGATGGAATAGGGAGAGCAATTTTGAAAAGCACAAATTTTATCACCAAGACCGGTCTGCAAAACAAGGAGCTCATACAGCATCATTGAATAGTATGGAACTCCAAGGAGAAGTACTTGAATTGAGACAGTATCAGAAAGTGTAAGCACACAAGGACTTTTTAGAAATGCAGCTGCTAGATTTCTCATGGAGAGCTTTCATAACACTTTGTGAAACACAAGTCAGAACCTCACTGAAGTGTAGATGGTTTTCCCTCACCTTTCTCTCATGCTCAGTCATTATCAATCAACATATAGCTAATCATGAATAATCCTCTAATAACAAAATGTTGATGGAATATTTATATGCAGAAAACCTGGGAAGGCTAACTTTTTTCAATTAGGACAGTTTGTATTCTATGATCCAGCAGAGAGGAAACTAGGTAAGCATCCATTTACAGTCTTCTGAATAATTCTGCTTCTGACCACATCAGTTCTTTATCCATACCTGTGCCGGAGTGAGAGGCTTTTAAAAGACTTTAATGATTTTAAATTTAAATTAAAATGTGGAATGAAATTAGTTCCAATAGTGCATTACATTAAGATATTTAGAAACAACTGAGAAACGTAAAGATCTATAAGATTTTTTTGGAAGTGAAGGGATATTGGAATTTGGTTCTTTATATTTTAAGCAATTTGCAAAAAGAATTGGCAAATAAAATTTACATTTGCAGCAGACTTGACACTTATTAAATTTTGTATTGAAAAGAGCACATCCTCACCAATATGTCAATGCTATCCTCTTATTTATCTTTAAAGGTTTATGCTTCTGGTCTGTTAATATTAAAACAAAACATTTTTAATCTTCAGCTAGTAGTCCAAAAGGGTTTTGCTTCATCATGTCAGTGTTGAATAGAGTGTATGTATGTATGTATGTATGTATGTTGAATAGAGTGTATGTACACTTGAATGTACAACACATCTGGATCATTGTCAAACTTTCCACTTTTCTTCCTTCCCTTACACCAACCCCACCTATCCCTTCAAGTTTTCTACTTTTATTCTCACATATATACTGAAATATGCCCTGAGAGGAGACTCGAGCTGGTACAGCTTCTTTCCTGGCTTTGCCTTTGTTTTAGGGATTTTAGAGAAAAAAAAACCCTCTAAACAAGGTTAACTTGACCTTGGCTCCAACTAGCCCAGTTCTTGGAATGGAAAGAATGCCTCTAGGTCCCTCTCCCCTTAACAACCTAACCCGCCTTGATTGTTCAGTTAAGGACTGACCCATAAAACAGATAGGTTACAATCTGGCACCAACTGGTGACACCACATGCTTTATGGTAAACCCTGCCTTTTGCACATGCTTACAGTAAACTCGACCTATTACCCAACTGTGTGTGGTCTGGTATGACCATATAATCCTTTGTGTGTGTTATGATCCCATTGGTCACCTGTGCTTGACCAGGCTTGACCTTACGGATTTTGTCTTTAAAAACCAAAGAATGGGGGCCACTCGGGGTCACAGTATCAGCTCCTGAGCCTGTGCTGAGGCCCTGGCTGGTCATTGTAGGAATGTAGGAACCTCAATAAAGTTTCTTCCTTATTAACAACTTTGTTGTGGTGGAGTCTGTCACTCCGGAAGATTAGGTGGGCTTGCCTGCCCTGAGTAGGGGTCTTCCTACTACATTTAATGGGGGCTTGTCCAGGATAGAGCTCTTAGCCACTCCAACCTGAGGGGGATTGAAGTCTTTGACTGGTAGGACAGTGTGTGAGCACTTGGATGTTGGAGAGAAGTTCCGAGAAAAGCCTCGAGGTAAATGCGGGCAACCTAGGTAGAGAAGGCGCCAGAGTGAGGCCAAAAGTAGGGTGAGGCTGGACGCAGCAGAGTCCGCTACGGCTGAGGAGGTCCAGGGACGCCTGGACCCCTCAATTCCACCAGTCCTAGCAGTCCTAGTTGGATGGGAGCTTACTTAAAAAGTAACTTTTGGTTTGGGTATCCCTCCTCATTCTGTGTATAATCATGTCTGTCTGTGTCTCATTGTGCTTTTGCTTTTGCTTGCCATATTTGTAATTGGATTTATTTTACAGGAAAAATATGGGGCAAAGTGAGTCTACTCCCGAGACACCCCTAGACTTTGTCCTACTTCGTTTAAAACAAAAACAAAAACTGCTGGTTCTGCTTTGGTAACTTGCTTTTTTGTCAATGATGAAACTGCCACTGACCACCTGCAAGTGGCCCCAGTTAGATCTCAGCCTCAGGCCTTGGCTCAGGGGGTCTGAGCATGGGGGAGAATCTGTCAGTCTTAGGGGACCACTGCTAGGGACATTTTTCCCTTGCCCCAAGATGACTGGGAATTCTCCTCCACTTTGGAAGGCCCCTAGGTCAATGTTTGCAAGAATCTAAAAAAAAATCCTCCAGAGGTGAATGGAGGGGAGTGGGGTTCAAGTCCCCTGGTAAGTGAATGGTGGTGGGATGTCGTCTCATTCACTGAGAATTGATTTTGTCTTTGTGGCCACTTGTCTGTCTAGTTTACTTTGGTGTGTTTTCTGTTCTATGTTTTCTGAGGTTGGGAAGTTCTGGGTGAGCATGGCAGGCTCATTCAGCAGACTCTGGATTCAGCTTGCTGAGTGAGAACAGCACAGAGTTCTGGTAGGGATGTACTGGGGACCCGTTAGTCCCCAACTCAGCCTTTGGTTGTTGTCTAGTTTTGTTTTAAAATTGGTACCAGTTTTAAGTGTGGATCCTTCATTTTTGTGTTTATTTGTGCTTTTGTTATTATGTGAAGAAGAATGGCCAATAGACAAATGAAGAAATGCTCAACCTCTCTAGCCATAAAAGAAATGCATATCAAAATAACATTGAGATACCACCTCACCCCAGTTGGAATGGCTATAATCAAGAACTCTAATAACAACTGATGCTGGAGGAGATGTGGCCAAAAGGGAACCCTACTGTATTGTTGGTGGGAGTATAAACTTGTTCAATCACTTTGGAAAATAGTATGGAGGTTCCTCAAAAGACTGCACATAGATCTCCCCTATGACCCAGAAATCTCAATTTTGGGCATTTATCCAAATGATCACAAACAACACCATACTAAATCTACCAGCACTAGTGTTTATTACAGCATTATTTACCATGGCTAAGATATGGAACCTACCCAGATGCCCCTCAGTAAATAAATGGATCAAGAAAATGTGATACACAAACACACACAATATACATATATGTATGTATATATATGCATATATATGCATATATATATATATATATATATATACATATATAAAGGAATTCTATACCTAAATCAGAAAGAATGGCATTGCCCCATTTTTTAGGAAATGGAAAGACAGAAAAAATTATAATAAGTGAAGTATGCCAGACCCAAAGAAACATAGGTCCCACGGTTTACCTAGTTATTTGCAATAACTAGTATATGTCTGGGACATGTAGAAAAGGTCAAAAGCTATATACATATTACCAGTTAAGATGACTTTAAGCGAAATGAACCCCAAGATAGGGACACAAGTAATTTTTTTCTTTCTTTCTATTTTTTCTAATATATTTATAAGGTACCATCTGATGTTTTTTGTTGCTTTGTATGTCCCTTCCCCACTGTATAACCCCTGTTTTCACTGTGTTTAATGCTGGTATAATTTCAGGATGGGAAGGGAAAAAACAAAATGTTTAAATAGGGATACAGGTTGACCCATTGCAACAATGAGATGTAGAAGACACTGTTGAAATACGAACTTTACAATTTCAGCAGGTGTTTGTGGGGTGAGGTGGAGGGGAGTCAGAGGTGGAGTGGTGAGTGTAGTTGTGGAAGTGGGAGGGAAAGGATGGTAGGGGGAAAAAGGAGGAGGCAACAATTCTTGATAAGAAATGTACTCATTAACTTGCTCATGTAACTGTAACCCCTCTGTACAGTATTTTCACAATAGAACTTATTAAAATAATAAAAAAGAACGGCTTTTGCAGAACTCTGCCAGGTCTTCCAATAAATCATCATTCCTTAGTTGACTGGGACTGATGATATACTGACTCTGGGCTCTTCTCCTTGTGATTCTATCTTCTATTCATCTTTTCTCTCTTTTCCTCTCCTGAAGTAGCACATGACATTCTATGTTTCATCTTTTGATTTCTGTCCTTATAAAATGATAAACATTGGATTCTGCTACACCCCAATGCGCAGTATAAATCCTGGCTGTAGGTCATAAATTTGTAGTGGAGACAGACACACCAGCCAATTACACTAATGCAATGTGATGTTTTTGTTTATTCTTGCCAAATTTTGATGATTCTGTTTATTAAATCTTTTTCAGCTATTTAGTCGATTCTGGAATAGGTCTATTGGATTAGAAAGATATGGATCTTGCAGTTCTGAATGGTACACAGGTAGTCACAGGCCTGTGAGGGTGTTGTTCAATGTGCCTTTACACAGGGAGCTGTGTGCTAACATTCATGGACTAGGAGAGAGTGCACTTCATGTGAGAAGCATCTTGCGGACAGAAGACTCACAGCACAAGAGTGAAAGTCACTCAGGAGAGACCATGTGCAGGTAAATTATTAGAGAACCATGGAGAAACAAGAAAACACAGCTTAGGGCTGGGAATTTGCTTTCCCAGACCCTATTCTGTGATTAATAAATGTGTCAAAGCAATTCTCACACAAGTAAGTGAAATATTTGCATAAAATTTCCAGCCAGAAGAAAACCACAAATAACATCAAAACAAATGTGCACAAAAATGTCCAGACAAATTGCAAGTCAAAAACTTCTTCAGCAGGATGCAGGGCTCACATCTATAATCCTAGCTACTCAAGGGACTGAGATCTGAGGATCATAGTTCAAGATCAACACAAGCAGGATAGTTGGTAAGACTCTTATCTCCAATAAACTACTCAGAAAAAAAACAGAAGTGGCACTTTGGCTTAAGTGGTAGAGTGCTAATCTTGAACAAAAAGAGCTCGGGAACAGTGCCCAGACCCAGAGCTCAAGCCACATGCCTTACAAAAAACAGAAAAGAAAAAATCCCCACAACTATTCCATTGAACTTCTCATAGAGGTGAGACACTGGAACAATGAAATACTCCGAGATTTAAACAAAGGCATGCACCTTCCAGGAGAAAAGGGGATTGAACACCTACTTACCAAATGTGAGACTTGCCAGATACCATTACGAAGAATTGGGTCAAAACTTGTAAATAAATGGGCAAAAACAGAATGTAAGCAAGCAGGGGAGCACAGGGGAACATGAAGATCCTGAAGCTTGCACTAAGTGAGGAATTTATACTTGTTTGCTTCCTGTCACTCTGGTGTCAGCAAGTGACAGAGGTCAGTGCGTGCTGACAGAGTTGTGACTCCAGGCTTAGATCCTTCTCCAGAAAACTTTTCTTTTTGTCGGTTGTGGGGCTTGAACTCTGGGCCTGAGCACTGTCCTTCAGCTCTTCAGCTCAAGGCACAAAAACAAGTACAAGAGAAGAAAGTTAGGAAGTTAGGAAGTTGGAAAGAGGGAAGGAAAACTCTCGAAAGAAGATCAATCATACAGTACCTTAGAATGCTCATACAAAATATTGCAAAAATAGCAGGATACATCACCAAGAGCCGTAAAAAAGTCCTCTCAGTTAATAATTTATTATCCTGTAATTACACAGATTGTGTTTTCAAATAAATCCGCTTTTCAAATATAATGCAGCCACAGAGGGCCATGACTTCATTTGTTTAAGACTAAAACGTCTCATTCATGTATAATGTCCCATTCATAAATGAGTGGAATCAAAGTCTCTAGTGCCCCTGACGATGAGGCCCTCCCTTGCCAACCACTGGGAAAAATAAATACTACAAAATTCAGTAGGAAGCCACCTTGTTTGGCCAGCTTCACTCTTCCTAGCTCTAAATTTCCCAGGATTTTCCATTTCATGAATCTCGTATTTTCTCCCATAAGCCCAGCCAGGATGGTTACAGCTTCTCAATTCTTCTTTGCGCACATCCTTATAAAAACAAGTCGTTTAAGGATACAGGTGGACCCGTTGCAACAATGAGAAGTACAAGTGGTCATGTTGAAAACGAACTTTATAACTTTGGTGGGGGGGAGGATTGGGTGGGGGGCAGAGGGAGACTGGGAAGGGATGTGAAGGGTAAACAAAGGAGGAGACTGCAATGCTTGATAAGAAATATATTCATTATCTTGCCCATGTAATTGTAACTCCTCTGTACAGTGTGTTCACAATTTTAAAAAAAGATTTTTAGAATACGTTTCCCTGAAGTATCTACATCATAGGAAATCTGTGTGTGTGTGTGTGTGTGTGTGTGTGTGTGTGTGTGTGTGTGTGTGGGTGGGTGGGTGAGAGAGAGAGAGAGAGAGAGAGAGAGAGAGAGAGAGAGAGAGAGAGAGAGAGAGAGAGAGAGAGAGAGAGAGAGCACCATTCCAGCATTAAAAATCAGTCATAGATGCTGGGTGCCAAAGGCTCATACCTGTACTCCTAGCTAATCAGGAGGCTGAGATGTGAGGGCCACAGTAAGAAGCCAGCCCAGGCAAGCAAGTCCATGAGGCTCTCCAATAAACTACTCAGAGAAGGCCAGAAGTGGCACTATGGATTAGGTGGTAGAATGCTAGCCTTGAACACAAAGAAACTCAGGGACAGTGCCCAGGCCCTGAGTTCAAACCCCACAACTTGCAAAATATGTCATACAAAAGTCCTACAAATTCAGTAGTCATACAAATTCACTGAACACTATGTTGAAAATGAACTATACAATTTGTTGGTGAGATGGGAGAGAAAAACAGAGAAAGTAAGGGAAGGGGAGATATTGTCCAAAAAATGTATTCATTACCTGACTTATACATCTGTAGCTTTTCTGTACATCACCATTATAATGATAATTTTAAAAAGGCATAGACCTAAAGATATAGAAATTATGTCTCAGTTAAATAGAATCAATAACTTCTGGCATCAATGAGAACATATAAAATCCATATTACAGTTTCACAAACTGTTTTTTTAATGGGGGAGAGCCAGACTCCTTGTAGAAATGACTAGGTCTAGGGCTGGGACAAAACACACACACACACACACACACACACACACACATACACACACACACACACACACACACACACACACACACACACACACACACACACACACACACACGATCTTAGCAAAATAATAGAAAACTCCAGGAAGTCAGTGGGACACAGGACCCAATACACAGACTTGCTACTGACCAATAGACAGAATTTTCTAGTGATAAATAAAAAAGACAGCAATGTCAGGTTATAACCCACAGCATTTCCAATACATAGGTATAAATACAAAGAAATAAGTAATGGAATAGGTAAGTAATGAGGGAGAAAAACCTATCTACATATAGAAGAGTCCCTCCTAGCTCTGCACCTTGAGTAGTGGGATTACAGTTATGCCCCACCACGCCGACTCCCTGGGTTCATGATACAATGGATGCTGAAAATAAGTATTGCTGTGACTTTTTTACCCAACACACAAACTCAATCAGATTGTAACAAGAATATTGGATAAATTCTAATTGAGGGCAGTGTTATAAAACCCATGACAAATATGCCTCCGAACTGTCAAAGTTACCAAAAGCAAGGAAAGTCTAGGAGACTGTCCAATCAAGAAAGCACGATGCTGAACATAATGTAGTCACCTAGATGGGTGCTGGAGTGGAAAAGAATCAAGGAAAATGTGAACTATGGAACTTAGTTAATTAATAAAATAGGTTTTCAGCATTCTGGTTCTTCAGCCAAAGACACAGAAGCATTTTCTAACTAAAAACATTTCAAGATACTGTGATATAAATGACCAAGATGGCATGTGTGTGTGTTTTGTACTAATGTCGTTAGGTGAGACAGCCCAAGAGTGCACTGTTAACTTGGAGGGAGATTCAGACACTCACCCTCTCCCAGAAAGCTTCAAAAATCATTTCTCAAGTGATTTGCCTTTGCACTTCTGTGCTTTATTACCTTTTAGTGCAAAGTACCTTTCAAAGTTTGAACATTACATTTCTTAAGAGTTTCTGCACATTGAGATATTTATTTCACCCAAAGTGAGCAAGCTAATTAGTCCCTGTTCCAGCAATGCTATGACTAATGCAGAAACATTAATGCAGCCAACAATGTGCAGGAGACAGCAGGAAAGATTAACTGACAATCTTCAGTTGGAACAACAAACATGTTTGCATATACATCTATGAATATGCATAAATAATGACATGTATGTGAAAACACAGGAATATATAACCGAACCACAATCATGGTGATGCATTCACTCACATGGTATGTATGTGTGCATAATAATAATTTATACACACAAACGCATATAAATACTGACACACAACCATGTATGAACCATGAATGAGCCACACATATACAAATTCATACTCACACACAATGTATACATAGTCCTATGGGTCATGTGTGCATCACTTGTGTCATGTAGGTCTGAAACAGACAAGCCTTGAGGATACTTTGTCAATGTACTAAGCTTGAGTTACTGTATGATTTCACTCACATATGGTAACTAGCATTGAAAAATTCTTAGAAAGTGAAATGGTAACTGTCAAGGGCTGGGGAAAGGGCAGGAGGTATCATTATTTAGTGAATTTTGATTTTCTGTTTAGGGGTAGAGGAGAAGATGGGAAGGGAGGAGAGAGGGAGAAGAAGAAAAAGAAGGGAACAGTAAAGAAAGGGAGTGGAAGGAAGAGAAAGAAAAGGTCAGGGCAGCACAGGGCAGGGGAGGGAAGGGAAGCAGAAAGCCAACATCTGGGAAGTCCACTGGCGCGGATCCCTAGCCTTTCTTCATGGAACATACCAAGTTCCAGACTCCAGACTCATGGCCACATTCTTTGGACATTCAATTAAAAACATGGTGAGCTATGTTACAAGCAAATGACTACTAGGAAGACATAGTTCCCTGGAGAATTGGACAAAGCTCTCCCAAGATCCAGGATCCCAGATTATAGCCAATGCTGAGCCTGCAGTAGGCCTGCTTTGTTAGCTCTTCCTTGCTGGCAGCAGCCTTGCTAAAAGGCTCCACTGTTTCTCTGAAGCTCACTTCATACCAGAGATAGGTGTGATCTATAGATTTGGTCTGCAGAAGGGTAATGCTTGGTGTATCCTGTAGAGGTGGGACCTCGATGGACTGTTAACCATCAGTTCACCTGCACACACCTTGCCAATCACAGGTGGCATAAGTACAAAAATATCTACAAGCAAAGGTAATGTTGAAGGGGATAATGCTGTATAACCTGATGAGTATCCCTGCTGGTAATTAATCAGAAATTTATGTTGTAATTAAGGCCCAAACTGACTTGAATAAGCAATCATTACATTATTACGTGAAAAATCATTACATTACACACAATGAAAAACCGCTTCCAGATGATTTGCCTAATTGAGAAATGATTTGCTCTGTGTGTCTATTCCCTATGGATGGCCAATCATCATCCAGTGTGGGGGCTGGTTACACTGAACACAATCTAGGAATGCCAGCTTTGTGTCTCTGGTGCCTCCTTCATTCCACCTGCCTCATTCAGTCCAGCAGAGGCCTGTAGTGTTCACTGGGTTCCTAGGCAGGCAACATGGAGGGAAATGGTTTCCGTTTTGCGTAGACCAGGCCTTTCCACTCAGTGAGCAGACAGATGGAAAAAGCCTGCCACTGATTGGGCAGAGAGGAATGGCTATCCCCTAGAGGAAAAAGCATGGTTCTCTTTAGAGATAACAAATAATAAAGAAGGCCAGAAAGAATATGCCTGGGATTAGGAGTAGACAAGTAGGAGCTTTAGGCAGAGTAGCGTGAGTCCCTACAGGTCTGAGCCACTCAATTATAATAGGGGCAGAAGAGCAGAGAGAAGTTGGGGCAGGCCTCTTGCCCGTGGTGGAGCACACACTGGGAGCAGATCCCCCAAAACCCAAGGACAGAAGGACACTAGACAATTTAGGAGGTATCCCTTGCCCTATGGGGTCCCACTGGAACCAACCTCAGCTACCCATGTTCGTCTTAACCTCACCTTTAGCTTGCTCCTTTTGCTCCTTCTGTCTGCTTGGAGGCTCTAGCAGAGCTCTTCAGGGATGTGTCTAACACAACGTGGGCAGCCATTGCTCCTCCCATGCCCCTCCCTGCCTGATCCCATCCAGCTTTTCTCCAGTTCCCCCAGGTAACCTATCAGGATCAGGGACGACAGCAACAAATCCATTTCATTGTTACGTGCATGATGCACCACGTGAACTGAGGCAATAGATTTGTATTTTACCCTAGTTAAGGAAATCAAGTGATTTTCAGCTTTTCAATTCCAGACAACTTGAGTGGGTATGTGAGGTTAGGAGATTGTGGGAGAAGTCAGCCTGTAAATACCCAGAATCCACCAAAGCCAACACCAGGAAATTTTGTACACAAACTTGCAAGAACCTGTGCTAATGTCCACTAAAAATGGCAAAGGAGGGCTTGACCTTTACACAGCATGGTTTCCTGGCAGACAGTTGGCACTGTGCTTCCCAAAGTTCTACATATATATGTATAAAGCGTATATAAAGTATATAAATAAATCTGTATAAAATGTGTATATATTATATATATGTAAAATATATAGTAGATCTGAAACATTTTAATACATATATTTTATAATATATAACTAGTATAATAAAATATATGTTATATAATATATAAACATATTTTCTACTATTTATTTTTCTAAATTTTTTATTGTAAAAATGTACAGAAGGGTTACAGTTACATGAGTAGGGTACAGAAGGGTTACAGTTACATGAGCACTTTTCATAGTAAGCATTGTTACCTCCTCCTTTATTTTCCCCCTACTATTACTTCCCTCCCCGCCTTCCCAACTCATCCAGACCCCCCACCCTGACCTTGTAATGTTCATTTTCAGTATAGTGTCCTATACATCTCATTGTCACAATGGGTCAGCCTGCATCCCCATTTTAAGCGGTTCTGTAATATCCCTTCCCCTCCCCAAATTACAAAAATGTTTATACAAGGTGCAGAACACCAGCATAAAATCCAGTGGAAACAGAGGTTATACCATCGGGGAAGGACGTACAATAGAAACTAAAGAATCACATAGTGCATTGTAAGTACATTAATAACACTTGAAAGAAAGGAAAACAAACCTCTTGACCCCGTCTTAGGGTTCATTTTGCTTAACATTATCTCATGTGGTCTTATGTATATAGCCTTCGATTTTCTCTGCTTGTCCTAGATATGTACTAGTCACTGCAAATAAGGGAAACCTTGGGATGTATATTTCTTTGGGCCTAGCTTACTTCAGTTAATACAATTTTTTTCAAGTCTTTCCATTTCCTAATGAAAGAGGCAATGTTATTCTTTCTGACGGAGACATAGAATAACATTTTATATAATTATATCTATCTATATGTATGTATATATCTATCTATATATATATCTATGTAAATATCTATGTATCTATGTATCTATCTATAGATAGATAGATAGATAGAGATAGATAGATCTATATCTATAGATAGATAGATATATAGATAGAGATATATCACATTTTTATTGTGAAAATGCCATACAGAGGTGTTACAATTACTTGGGCAAGATAATGAGTACATTTCTTATCAAGCATTGTTGCCTCCTCCTTTGTTTACCCTTCCCATCCCTTCCCATACCCCACCAACCCCCATACCAGATCCTGCCCCCACCCCCGACCGAAATTTTAAAATTCGTTTTTCGACATAATGACTTGTACATCTCATTGTTGCAATGGGTCTACCTGTATCCCTAGTTAAACGATTTATTTTTCCCCTTACCCTCTACAAATTAAACCAACATCAAATACAGTGAAAGCAGGGTTTATACCGTGAGGGAGGTACATACAAAGCAACAAAGAAATCATCTTATAAATATGTTAGAAACAATCACATTTTAAAAAACATTTGAATACTTATTTTGGGGTTCATTTCCCTAATATCAACTTGTCTGACCTTTTCTTATTGACACAGACATATACTAGATATTGCAAATAAGGGAAACAATGGGACCTATGTTTCTTTGGGCCTGGCTTACTTCACTTAATATAATTTTTCCCAAGTCTTTCTATTTCCTAACAAATGGGGCAATATCATTCTTTTTTTCTTGATCAATTCATCTACTGAAGGGCATCTGTGTTGGTTCCATATCTATGGTGATTAATGCTGCAATAAACATGGCTGTGCTGGTAGCTTTGGTATGACCTTGTCTTTGATCGTTTGGGTTAATGCCCAAAAGTGGGATTACTGGGTCATAAGGGAGCTGTATGTGGAGTCTTTTGAGGAACCTCCATACTACTTTCCAGAGTGGTTGAACAAGTTTACACTCCCACCATCAATGCAGTAGGGTTCCCTGTTATTACAAGATTTCTTGATTATAGTCATTCTAGCTGGGGTGGATGGAATCTTAGCATTGTCTTGATTGGCATTTCTTTAATGGCTAGAGAGGTTGAGTATTTCTTGATGTCTATTGGCCATACGTATTTCCTCTTCAGAGAAGTCTCTCTTTATGTCTGTAGCCCATTTGTTAATCAGACAGTTGTTTCTTTGAGGATTTGTTGTTGGGGGATTTAGTTTTTTGAGTTCTATGTATATTTCAGATATGAGATCCTTGTCCTTTGTATGGCTAGTGAAAATATTCTCCCAGTCCTTGGGCTTTCTGTTGATCTTGCTAGTTATGTCCTTTGCCTTGCAGAAGCTCTGCAGTTTCATGCTATCCCATTTGTCCAAACTTTTTTTGATTTGTTGTGCTTCTGGATCTCTATTAGGGTTCCTGTGCCAAGGAACCCTAAAGTTTCTCCTATTCCTTCCAGTAATGTTTTCAGGGAGTCTGCTTTTATTTTGAGATATTTGATCCATTTTGGAGTTGATTCTGGTGCGGGTGATATATATGGATCTAGTTTTAGTTTTCTACAAGTGTTTAACCAATTTTGCAAACACCATTTACTGAGAAGGTTATCTTTTTTCCAATATAGTTCTTTAGCTCAATTACTGAAAATTAGGTGGCTATAGGTCGGTGGGATCATTTCTGGGTCTTCAGTCCTATTCCATTGGTCCTCAGGTCGGTTCTTGTGCCAGTACAAGCTGTTTGAATTTCTATGGTAGAGTAGAATTTGAGTAGAGTAGAGTTTGAGTAGAGGAGAGTTTTCTATGGTAGTTGAGTTTGAATTTTGGTATTGATCTTTCTCCAGCACTGCTCTTTCTACTCAGGATTTTTTTTTTGCTATTCGGGGTCTTTTATTCTTTTTTTATATTTTTATTTTTTTATTGTGAAAATACTGTACAGAGGGATTACCATTACATGGGCAAGATAGTGAGTACATTTCTTATCAAGCGTTGTAGCCTCCTCCTTTTTTTAACCCTTCCTATCCCTTCCCAGCCTCCCCCGCCCCCCCCACCCAAACCTCCCCCCCCACCAAAGTTGTAAAGTTCGTTTTCGACATGAGAATGTGTACTTCTCATTGTTGCAACGGGTCCACCTGTATCCTTATTTAAATGACTTGTTTTTCCCCTTCCCCTCCACAAATTATACTGACATCGGGGTCTTTTATTGTTCCATATGAATTTTTGGATTGCCTGTTCTATTTCATTGGAGAATGAGGTTGGAATATTCATAGGTATCTCATTTAATTTATACTTAGCCTTTGACAGTATTGTCATTTTCACGATGTTAATCCTCCCAATCCAGGAGCATGGGAGGTTTTTCCCTTTGCTTAGTTCTGCTTTAATTTCCTTTCTCAGGTTTTAAAGATTTTGTCATAGAGTTCCTGTGAAGGTGACTCTTTTGTTAAGTTCACTCCTAGTATTTTATTTTTTGTGGAACTATTACAAAAGGGGGTGCTTTCCTAATTTCAGCTGTGCTCTTCTCTTACTGCTGTAGCTAGGCATTCTAATACTAGTTTAAAGAGGAGTGGGGAGAGTGGACACCCTTGTCTCATTCCTGAATTTAGAGGAAATGGCTTTAACTTTTCACCATTAAGTATAATGCTGGCTGCAGGTTTGTCATATATAGCCTTTATTATATTGATGAATGTTCCATGGATTCCTAGTTTTCGAAAGCCTTCATCATAAAGGGCTGTTGGATCTTGTCAAATGTTTCTTTTTTTGCATCTATTGAGATAACTATGTTGTTCTCATCCTTGCTCTTGTTAATGTGATGAATTATATTGTTTTGCATATATTGAACCAGCTTTGCATCCCTGAAATGAATCCTGTTTGATAATGGTGTATGATTCTTTTCATGACTTGTTGAAGTCGATTGGCCAACATTTTGTTGAGAAGTTTTCTGTCAATAATCATCAAAAAATAGGTCTATAATTCTCTTTTTTGATGAGTCCCTGCCTGGTTTGGGGATGAGGGTTATGCTGGTTTCATAAAAAGAGTGTGATAGTGAATTTTTGCTCTGCATTTCATTAAAGAGATGGAGAAGTATTGGTGTGAGTTTTGCTTTGAAGGCCTTGTAGAATTGAGCTGTAAATCCATCCAGTCCTGGACTTTTCTTGGGTGGGAGGTCTCTTATTGCTGCTCTATTTCGATGCTTCATATGGGTCTGTGGTTTTAAATCATCTTGGTTAAGTTTGGGCATGTCAATATTTGCTAGAAACTAGTCCGTATCTTTTAGATTCTCAAACTTATTAGTATAAAGGTTTGAGAAGTATCCCCTTATATATTATGAATCTTGGTTGTTTCTGTAGTTATATTTCCATTGTACTCTCTTGAGTTTGTTTATGTGGGTGTGTTCTCTTTTTTCCATTCCATAGGATTTGTTAAGGGTCTGTCAATTTTATTTTTTTGAAGAGCCATCTCTTTGTTTTGTTAATTCTTTCTATAGTTTTTTTTTTTGGACTCTAATTCATTTAATTCGGATTTAATTTTATTTGCTTCCATCTACTGGATTGGGGTTTGGCTTGTTGTTCTTTTTTTCAAAAAGCTTTAGTTGCCTCATTAAATTGTTGGTTTCAGATCTTTCCAATTTGATAATGTGCAAACTCAGAGCTATAAACTTGCCTGTGAGTACTGCCTTTGCTGTGTCCTAGAGGAGCTGGTAATTTGTGTGAACATTTTTGTTGAATATCATGAACATTTGATTTTCCTTTCTAATATCTTCCATGACCCACTGGTGGTTCAAAATTGTGTTGTTCAGCCTCTATGTGTTACAGTATTTACTTTGGTGGCTTTTGGTATTGAATTCTAATTTTTTTCCCTTCTGGTCTGAGAGAATGCAGGGTATAATTTCAATGTTTCTGAATTTAGACAGATTTTCTTTGTGGCCTAGAATATGGTCTAATTTGGAGAATGTTCCATGTGCTACTGAGAAAAAGGTGTAATCTGATGGGGCTGGGTCAAATATTCGGTAGATGTTGGTTAAGACTAGTTGATCTATGCAAATTTTAAGATCCGAAGTTTCTCTGGTGACTTTTTGCTGGGTGGATCTATTTAGTGGGGATAGTAGTGTATTAAAGTCCCCCACAATTAATGTCTTTGGATCTATGTGAGATTTGAGAGAAAGTAGCACTTCTTCTGGTGCTCCATTATTTGGTGAGTAGATGTTTTAAATCATAATATCCACCTGAAGGAGAGTTCCCTTAATTAGAATGCAGTGACCTTCTTTGTCAGTTCTCATTGATTTTAATTTAAAGTCTATTTTATCTGACATTAGTATAGTAACTCCCATCTCTTTATGGCGGCCATTTGCTTGATATATTTTATTCCAGCCTTTCACTTTCAGAATGTTCATTTTTGTGGGTAAGTTGTGTCTTTTGAAGAAAGCAGATAGAAGGATCTTGCTTTTTGATCCAACTGGACAATCTATGATGCTTAACTGGAGAGTTAAAACCATTAAAATTGTGAGTT